>NC_056726.1:307364386-307494386 GCF_019279795.1 Protopterus annectens
CAAGAATCAGAGATGTAGAACAACTAATACTTGCCAAATTAAAACAACTCCAACAAACAAATAATTATTGCAGGTGGATATATTCCACCAAGCAATGACACTACTGTACTGGAAAGCCTTCTAAACTGGATGTCAACCTCCCTTCCACAAGAAACCATACTGTTAGTTGACTTTAATATTGACTGGTCTGACTGTTTCAGCCAAAATCCCTCTACCAACATTAATTTGCATGGGTTCACCCAAATTATATCTGCCACCACACTAGAATTGACAAAACATCCAAACGCCGGTCCATCTTAGACTGGATTCTGCTATCAAACGCCACTCTGGCACAACAATCAGGCTGTCTGCCTGACAGTCTGAGTGACCATCAGGCAACCTACCAAATTAGGAACCAATCCCACCACATTAACCAACCCATCCTCAGAGTAGTGTGCAACAAAAGACCCTCAGAACTAATGATCTAATCAATGCACTAAAATGCTGTAACTGGACTCCCCTAAAACAACTATCTCTAGATGAAGCCGTGCAATACTTTAACTCAACCTTCCTAGAAATCCTAAACTGCTATACACCCCCCAGAACCATTAGAATCAAAACTAACTATGCCCCATGGCTAACAAAAGATACCAAAACTATAATGAATGAAAGAGACAAAGACTGATTACAACTTCATAAATACAATACCACTACATTGCAGCAAAACTATCTAGAACTCCGCAACAAAGCCAAGAAACTAATCAAACTTGACAAAACTAACTACTATAAAACCATGCAGGACAAATATGCTCACAACTCTCAAAAATTCTGGGCCACGATAAATACTTTACTGCACCCAGGAAAATCCACCACTCCTTCCCCTGCATTACCAAACAACCATGAAAACATCCCCACCCAATTTAACAAATACTTTACCTAAAACAGTCCAAGCTCTAGCCAACACCCAAAATACTACTAATAACCCCATTGCAACAGCAACCCCTACCCATTTTAGTACATAAAGCAACTACTCCAACTTTTCCCTGCACCCAGTTCCTACTAATACAATTGCTAAACTCCTCAAAAAACTTAAACCAATCACACTGGCAGCTGATAATCTGCCAGCAGATTTCCTTCAGATAACAGCAGATGCTATGGCCTATCCCATGTCCATTCTCATAAATAGGTCATTAGCAAAAAAGAAAGCACCTCACACATGGAAAATATCACATATTATACCACTGCACAAAGGGGTAACTCTCTTGAGCTTACCAACTAAAACCCTATTGTGATTCTACCACCTTTATCAAGAATATTAGAGAGAGTAGTTCATTCCCATTTAATGCAGTACCTCCTGAAAAATGACCTACTATCCAAATCCCAGCATGGTTTCAGACCTTCCCATAACACCGCCACAGCTCGACTTTAATTTACCAACACTGTCAATCACCATAGGAACAAAGGACTGTTCGTATCTTCCATATTCTTCGACTTACCCAAAGCCTTTGATATGGTTAACCACAGTATGCTTCTAGAAACTCTATCTACCCTTAACATAATCTCCTCCACCATATCATAGTTCTACATCTACCTATCAGACCATCAGCAGGCAGTTCTATGTCAAGACCAACTGTCCCCCCTATTAGCAGTAGCTATAGGTGTCCCTCAAGGGTCCATCCGCGGTCCTCTGCTGTTCTCATCATTTACAAACCAGATAGCTTCACCCTCACTCAATGCCTTAATAGTACAATACTCTGATGACACCACCATTATATGTGCTGCCCCCAACCTAAATGAGCTACAAACCATAACCCAAAATAACTTTACTTCTGCAGAAGCATGGTTCACTAACATCAAACTTATTCGTAAGCCCAAAAAAATCAAACTCACTCTCTTCAGGCCCAGTAGATCTCCTCCTCTAAACAAGGATTTTACCATAAAATCTAAAGATAACACACAGATCACCACAGCAACACACACAAAACTACTAGGTGTAGAAATTGACAATAATCTGAAATTCGACATACACATAGCCCAAACAATCAAGAAAGTTAACAAAAAGCTTGGTCTCCTTTACAGGAACAGACAGATCATCACTAAACATACCAAAGTCACTATTGCAAGGACTCATCTCTTATCCATCCTCCTTTATGCCTCCCCTATCTTAACTAGCCTTCACCAAACTGAACTAAACAAAATGGACTCTTGTTACAACAAGATTGCCAAGTTTGCTACCGATGCCTCTCATGGATCCTATCACTGTCTAGCCCTGAAGCAACTTAATTGGCTTGAGTTACCTCATCTACTCCTACTCAATCAACTATCAATAGCTCACAAACTCTACTACCTTCCTAACAAAATCCCAGCACTGCAGCATCTAATTCAGCCCTACAACACCATTAGAGCCTTAAGATCTAGTAATCAAAACCACATAAATGTCATCAAACATAAAAATAAGGCTGGTAAATCTCTCTTTGCCTGCACTATTGTCAAAACCTGGACTTCACTCCCAAGCCACTTAACTTCTACCACCTCTACTTTCCAGTTTAAAAAACTCCTCAAAACCCACTATTTAAATACACTGCTTTGCTCATGTTGCTCCCCAGGTTAATCCATTCCACTACACTGTGCTAGGATTCGGCTAAGGATCAACTGTTTGCTCTCTCCCATTTCCCATTGTATACTTGTGTATTCAATGATAAGTCCTTACAGTACTGTTTGACTGTTCAACCAATGTTATGCTCTCAGCAGAACTAACAAACATCTTCTAGAAAGAAAAAAAATCTGTATTTTTTTACTATTGAAATGACGTACTATTAGAGATTGTTACTCTCTCACTATATATGCTATTTGTATTTTTAATATGTAAGATGTTATGTTTCTTATATGTTGCCCATATTTTCTCTTATGTGATGTATTGTTATTTGGAGCTTTTCAACCCAGACCTCCGCTGAAAATGGACCTGTGTCCAGTCTGACTTTCCCGGTAAACAAATATAAAATAAAATAAATAAAATAAAAATATTAGGTTAGCAAAATCAAATATTTACAAGGTGTGATGTCACTGGAACATTATATCAGGTCAACACCAAAAGGAGCTAATGTAGTTCTAGCCTGCATAGCCAGTTTTAGGTATCAGCAAACCCTGCGGTCGCTGGGGGCCCCCAGTTCCTGGGGCCCCCAACCACAGCAAGTTATGTTATCCTGATATATTGTAACAGGTCTGTCAAACCACCAAAAGCTAGTACAGCAATCTTATATACTTAAGAAACCAGGTGGATAATAACTCTTATTTGTGTCTCCTTTAAAATTCTAAGATATCTCTGGTTATAGTAACAGTGTTTTATCAGGCAACAAGCTTCACAGTTCCATTAAATATTTTACCACTGATGTAGTGCCACAAAGCATACTGGTGGACATTATTTCCTCTAAAACTAACAACATAGCCAGCATTAGGTATCTGCAATACCCGTAGCTGCAGGGGGTCCTTTAGTCATCCTTGACTGTGTGGGGGACCCATAAAAACTCCTGCTGGTTGGGGAAAAATAAGGATTAAAAATATATTAATTTCAAGATTATGGTCCTTAACCTGAACATGGCTGTGTTATGACCCTTTTAGGATAAAGCTGATAATGAACAAGAGCAAGATAAGCACTAGAGAGATCAATAGCCTAGAGTGACCAATCTCACTCCATAACTTCCTCAGGGATGGTTTTCTCTTTCATGAAGTTTTTTAAATACTGGCAGAACACCCGATACAATAACTCTGAACTTCTTTGCCAAAGAATTCATCTCGGTGCCAAAAATAATAACAGAATAAAGTCTCAAAATCAAGAACACACTTTAAATATTACTCTAATTCACTTAAAAAAGTTAATAGAATAACAGCTATTTCATCAACATGCATTTTTTGGGCAATAAGTATAAAACTCTGATGTCTGGATTTATTGACTGACTGTAATTTTGAATAATTTACCAGCAAATGAAACATTGTACAAAAGACAGAGCAAAATTATGAGCAAAAAAAGGCAAGGTCTGTGAAATCAGGGACAGTGACATATATCCATTACTCCTCAATGAGGTAAATAAAAGTGGCTTATCCCTGCTGCTGTTTGATGACTGCTAAACAGCAGTCACTAATGTGGTGTAGGAGTATCAGTGTTGCACAGTGTATTGCTAGTTGCTGAAATAAGTACAAAACTAATACAGCTATGGCTTATACTTGTGTGTGTCTTTGTAAAAAATATCACTGATTTTTATCCATGCACATACCCAGTAATGCTAGGACACATACGCTATTCTTGGGTATCAGTAAAAAATACAGCTAACATACAGATAACAAGTAATTATATTTCACAAGTAAGGCATAAAATACATCATAAAACATTCAGACACTTAGATCTTCTGGGATTCTGGTGGCCCATACTCTCTAGACTGTATAAATGGATACAGGAGGTGCTCAGTCATCCTTGACTGTGTGTGTGTGGGGGGGGGGGCTCACAAAAGCTGTTGCTGGTTGGGGAAAAATGAGGAGAAAAAAATGTATTCATTTTCTGATTATGCATTTTAACCTGCACAGGGCTGTGATATGACCCTGTTAGGATAAAGCTGATAATGGCCACTGCTCTCAACTACAATCATTCTAAACCAACCCTGCTTAGATGTGTGTACAGAAAACTGCTTTAGCTGTGTGTGTAGTGGGAGGGGGGGGGTGGAGATTGTGTAGTTATTACTTCTTTAATTTTCATCACAGTAAAACCTTAGAGGTGTGCACAAGAAATCAGTATAGCTTATGTTTGTCCTAAGGTTAGTGTGGTTAATGTTTGTTTTACTTTTCTGACAAACCTCGCAGGTGTACAAAAAAGGTTACTACAATTTCTGTAGGGACAGTGTATTTGTCTAGGAGCAATGAAGTAGCATATACTACTATAATCATTATTTTTTTCGCTTTCCTCACAATCATACATCAGGCATGTATACTGGTGGCTGCCTTTGGCAGCTATGGGTAAGGAGTGAGAAGGCATGCTATGTATATGTATGTCAGCAGTTTCTTGGAATACATAACTGTGCCAGTTTGTACCTCTGATTTAATCCCAATCTAGCACCAGTGGGATATATAGGCAGTGACTGTCTTTTTGTGGGGATGTTAGGGAGGTAGGCAGTATTCTGGGATAAACCTGTGTATCCGCACAACTGGCTTGTTAGTTTATTATAAGCTACTATTTTGTCAGCTTTGACCATTTAGCCTTGGACACAACTTAATACCTTCCTTGAAAGACAAAAAATAAAAATAAGACTGAAACCTTTTCCTACTCATGATTTAAGTTTAGGCCACCATTGGATTAAAAGGCTGGGAAAATGCTTTTAAGTGCATCCCAGAGCATCTATAACCCTATGGCTTCTTGGACCCTTTTTTTTTTGTGCTGTTTCCTAAATGATTACCACTGTGCTGTGTTGGTTGGGAAAGATGTGTTGAAAGGATGCCAGGGAAACTAAAGCTGAACAGAAACACTGAATTTCTACCTTTGATCATTATTTTTGTTTATCGTATCATAGGATGAAAAGGTTGTGTAAAAAGGAAAAAAAACTTAACAATGCACTTCTTAGCATATAGAAAGTTATGGGGTTTTGAAAAAGCTGAAAATAAGGCAAAATGTGAGAAAAGAAAGAAAAAAAGTAATGTGCATCATATGGGGAGCACAACATGGGCAGAAAAAGAGGGGAGGACTGGCGGGTACGTGTGTGGGGGAGGGGGTCTGAAACAGTAGGCCTAGGGTGCCATTTCACCCAAGTCCAGACAGTTACATAGAGCTCTTGTGATGTATCATTGTTGCAACTAAATGCTAGTAACTGTGAATGTCCCTTTGTGAGATGGGCCAACACAGTGTGGTACACTGACCTGTTGTAATGCAAGAGCATTGTAGCTTGAAATTTGCTGGGGGTCCAAATTGCAAACACCGGCCCTGCTAGCCTATGTAGAGTCTCCCTCATAAGTTTATTTAACATACTGTCTCTTCCGCATGCCTCCTTTCACTGTCAGTCTTTCTCCACTTATCCCTTGCCCTTTTGAATCCCTGCAGTAACTTCTTCTCCATGAACCATTTTGGCAGTTGATTCCATGAGTTCACAGCTCTCTCTGTGAATGTGTGCATTCACAGATTGAAGACCTACTTGACGGCAAAAGCCTGCCATATTCTGCTCCTCCTCCTCTCATTCTTGTTGTTCAGGGTGACCTTTCTAAATATCTTCCAGGCATTACCATGTACACCAATATCATGTCCACCATTTCTTCCAGAAACAACTTGTTCAGTATTTAGGAAAAACCTTAGCACACACCTTAAAGGATTACATAAATGGGACTGCTTTAAAATAGTTATTAACACTTCCACCTCCCTCTTTGACCTTGCAGGTCAATTTCCTTCAAAGATGAGAATCAAACTCTGAACTTTCTGTCTATAAAGTAAGCACCTTAACCATTATGCTAACCACCAAACACCAACCCTTTGGGGGACTTTGCAATACAAAGTCGTTGTACTACACCTACCTGCTGTTATCCTTCTGAATAAGTTACAATTTATTCTATACTGTGCAACTTTATTTTAGAAATATGTAAAAATGTCCATGACAGCTCATCTAGGTGCGACTCCTACTGTTCCCTGGCATGCATCATCTCTTCCTTAAGAGTCTGCACATGCAGTCCGTAATTATTTGCAATTTCATTTCTCAAACAATTTAAAGCCTATAATAGTAATGTGATTGCAAATTAGAGCGGACTAAGAGTTTACTCAGCAAATAGTGCTACTTCATTTTTGATTAAGTGCTACTGCAGTGCATGGAAGCTTCTGTGACAGGTATAACACCATCACCAAGAACAGCAGTTCACTAGATTTGGACATTGTTGAATGTTTGGTGTGAAAAGCTGCTCACTAAATCTGACATTTGAATGCAGTGACAATATATACCTCTCAGTTATTCTCCCAAGTACTTATCTGGCTATTAACAATTATGTCTTCTGGACAATATTTGGACTTTTTTAAACACATTTTCAGTACTTGGACTCTTAGGAACTCTTCCCTCTATGTTCACTGGCTCTTGCAGTTTATGTTGGGATGGTCATTGGAGCTCTTTTCCGCATAAGCTGAGTTTAACAGTTTTACTGTTATAGGATTTTCAGTTTTAAAAGCATTATAATTTTATTTACATTGTTCTCAACCATTGTGATTGTAGTAAAGCCAGATTTCTGCACTGATGTTTACTGTTTGTCCAGGCTGTGGCTAAAAGAGTTCGAGGGACAGCAAACCTACAGATTATCAAATTTAAAACAAATAAAAAAACTAACTAAGCTTTTCATCTTTTGTAATCTCTGGATATATACTTTCCTGACCATCCTATAAAATATGATGGTATCTTTTCTCTGGAGTTCTTTCAGCACGTTTCCTCTACAGCCACCAGAAATGTGCACAACACTCAGTGTATAGCATGATCAGTGCCCAGTAGTGTTGGATATTTGCTGCTTTGCTTATGGAGTTCATCATCCTGAATATACAGCTCTGGATTCTGTTTGCTAATTTCATGAGCCTTACTCTGCTCCTCATGGCTCCACACTAGTGTTGTCAACAAACTCATATCCTTTTCCATCTGGGTTGTTGTCAGTCCCACTCCCCCAGTCTCACAGTTCACATGAGAGGTGCAGAGGTCAGCTGCAGTACCTTGCATTTATCTCCAGTAGATCACTACTGCTCTCTTTCCACCCATTTAGTGAGCCTTCCACAATCATGCACTGCTATACCTATCTTTGAGGCATCACTGAATTTATCCTGTTCTCTTTGCCCTCAGATATATCTAAAATGAATATACTGAAGACTGCTGCTCTCAGGATGGGCTGGCTGTTACTGGACTCAGGGCTGGCTAGTAGTTGTGTTAAGGATGGGCCCCATAGACCGCCACTACTCACATTTCTTTTTCCTGACAGTCACATTTTTGCCACAAGCCTTGGTGCCCTATCTCTAAGTCAAGGTGCGGATAATTTTCTCACTCTTGGTCATATCACCAAGATCTCCCCCAAAACACACACACACACACACACACACACACACACACACACACACACACACACACACACACCATACCTCTCAACTGTCCAGATTTTTGGCTCATATTTTTGGTCTCTTCCTCATAACATTTGCAGTTTTCTGGCAAATCACTTGGATGATCTGAAGATTGAAGTCACTAAGTAATGACATACATTTGAGTTTCTGACTTCAAATCCATCAGAAAAAAAATGTATGTTGAAACAAACCCTATTATTCTAGCACCTTTTTAAATTTATAAGAGCAGTTTGTAAATTATGCCCCTATTTTTGGGCTTTTGTCCACCCAGTTTGTCAGGCTTTGTCCAAATTTCTTCTACTAAGAGATTGAGAGGTATCACACACACACACACACACACACACACACACACACACACACACACACACACACACACACACACACACACACACACACACACACAGTTTTCCTAGCAGCCACCTGTGTGGCATTGAGTCAAAGATCTTGGGGAATTTAAAGTAAATGGCATCTAGTTGTACTCCCCAATCAAATTATCAAGCTAGCTGTTTACTTTGAGGTTGTTGCTGTCTAGGAAAGCAACATTTTGTTTATGGTTCTGTCCATGAAAATTCCACAGGCCAACATGGATAAAGCCCTGACTATACCCCAGGTAATCTGAGTTCATTTAGAAGCAGCAGAAAAGGAAGAGAAATGATGACTGTTATACTAGCTCATCTTGCCTCTGGGGGACAGAGGCAGGGAGAGTGGATGTGCTGGAGAGTGTGTGGTCACTCACAGGAGCAATCAAGATGATACCAGGGCTACATGACTGGTATGCAGCATGTCTGTGCAAAATAGATGAGGATGTCACCTTATAGATGGACATGTCTCTTGCAGAGCCATTGCATGCCCATTCAACTATGATAGTTTTCCAGGGGTTGATTAGGGCAATGTAAATGCCTTGCATGAGCAGTAGTATAACACTGCAGAAGACCTAGACCCTCTCCCTTTTTCCTTAGAATTGCTGCCAAACCACCCTCCCACCCCACCAAGACAGCCCCACCCAGTGGTACAACCAGAGGTGGAAGTTTGCCTCTCATGAGAATAGCTCCCTAATCTCCTTCTCAACCTGCAAAAACATATCCATCTTCAGGATGATACTAAGAATGGAGATTAGACAGTTTGGATGGAGTGACTTAGTAGCTGATGGAAAGCTGTAGTGCGGGGTACAAGAAAAAAAATATTCTCTACATAACATTCCATGCTCCCTTGTGCAAAGGTACTTTTGCTATCCTCCTCTTCACAGGAACTCTTGATGTAGCTAGAGATCTGTTGAACATCTCTGACTTAGATTCTACCAGCCTGCTGGCTAGATTTCTCATATATCCTAATCCTAGGTGGTAGCACATCTGGCCCCTGCTCACTGTCCATTTCCCTCTCTACTCCTACCTGGTCCAACCTGCTATCTGTCTTCTCATTTCACAAATCTGACTGTTCATCCACCCTGCCTCTCTAAGCAGGATACCCTCCACACACTTCTATTTGTGAAGAATGAGTTGCAGTGTTCATTTAGTACCCTTTCTGTTTCCTAACCTTCCACTGCCTAGTTTTCAGTCATTCACACTATAACCTGGTGTGTTCTTAGGGTTGCCAACCATCTGGAATTCTTCCAGACTGTCCAGAATTAGAGGACACTGTCCAGAAAACAGACCAAACAGCATACTTTCTGGAAAAAATACTGTGAGATTTGTTTTCTTTTGATTTAAAAAAGAATATGTTTTTAAGGGTGTTCTCATTTAAGAACACCCTTTGCGTCTGGTCGCACAGACGCAGAAGATGAAAACAAACTTCTGCGTCTGTGTGACCAATTGTTTGTCATTGTCTTCTGCATGTGTGGAATTTGAAATCTTCTCGGACATCAGACTGAACTGAGAAGTGCCAGTGGACCACGAACGGACACATTTCAAACTGGTTCTTCAGGTACTGTTGCAGTTTTACTTACTTGTTTCACAGTCTGTGCATTAGGAGCCTTAAAGTACTGCTAAAAAAACTTGTAGCATGTCAGTTCCTGCATTCAGCTATCTCAAAATTGGGAGTCTGTAATGATGGGTAGTGGTGGAAATTACCTGAAAAAACAAAGTCTAGTCTGTGCAAAATCAAGGATCAATTGAGGATATGGACTAGAGATAGGAATGCCAGGTTCAATTGAGAGTAAATGCAATATCGAAGCACATGTTTTAATAAAATAGGTATACAAAAACAAGAGTTGTTTTGTGAGGTATGCTTGTCAGACAAAAGTTTGTTTATGTGGTGTAAGAGGGCATTTTAAAGCAAAGCATGTTAGAGAGCAAGACTTTTGTGCAGATTATGGCATGGAGGATTAAGGAAGAAAGAGTATTAAATGTAGGGATAGCTTAAGATGCACCCATCCTTAGGAAGAAAATGCAAAAGACTAAATAGTTTTCAGACCATAAAGATACAATAATATCTATAAGAAGGAAATGAAAAGAAGTAATATAAAATGGAAATATTAAAGTAGACCTGAATAAGACAAACCAAAAATAGGTTGTGCAAAAGGCATTGGGCTTTAAAGATATACAAAAATTGTATGGCATGCTGAGTATACAAATGTAAAAAGTAGTACCTGAATGTGAGTTGAGAATTAGGGAAATGAAACAAGGAAAAATAGTAATAAAATGCACAAGCCTGGACAAGTGAATTATTCAAGGAAAATGAGGCAAAATTATAGTGGAATAGAAAGCATCAGAAAGTGGCTCCTTTTTTTCACCAGAGTGGCAAATAAAAAGGAAGAACATTGTCTGGAAAGGGGGTAGGCTTATGAACATTAGGTTATATATTTGAATGGCAGATTAAAAATCAGAGAAAGAGGGGAGATTGTAAAATAAAGTTTTAGAAAAAAAGAAAGCTGTAACAAATTACTTTTAGGATGGAGATGCTAACTAAAGGGTACCAGAATAAGGGCACATAGCCCTTTTTAAGTTCTTTAGAAATGTTTGAATTAATGCAATGACTCAAGATAGTGTATCAAGACCTGATGGCATTGGGTATGAGTATAACACAAGAATGAATGGCAGATGTTTTAAGTAATAAATGCCTTGCTCATATCTGCTGCCACTCTGTTTGCATATATAGAGGAAGTACCAATGCAATAGTATTCCACAGCATGTGGACGGATTCCTGATATTGTGTTGTATTTTAAGGGGTTGGGGTGCTGCAGTCCTGAGTATGCCCTACTTTGTATGAGATGCCTAGTAACTATGAACCTGTTTAAGTTTGTCATCTATTCCCTAGTGCAACATTACCAGCTTACCATTTTTAATGTAACAGGCAATTTATTCTTCAAGTGCAGCAGGCACTGAATTTGTAGATGAAACACTCACCCCCAGATTCAGCAAGCTCACCCCGGATTCAGCAAGCTCTGCATGGAGTGCTTGAATAGTAAAAGAGCTGCTGAACCCAATATGACCACCGAGCGATCCAGGAATGAGACCCCAAGATGTACACAAGCGCGCCTACACTATTCCTGCACAGACACCACTGCTATATGCTAATTACCTCATTTGCTGGTGAAAACAATGCAAATGAGATGAATTAGTGATACAGGAAGCAGGCAGGCATCTGTGCAGGAATAGTGTAACCTGCAGAAATGTATTCTGTTACTAACCGAATACATTTCTGCAAATTACAAAACGGAGTCATGACAGGTCAAAAGAAAGCATGTATGCAATGTAGAAGGCATGCCAATAGCCAAATATATGGCCATTGGCATGAGAAATAGTTGTAAAATTATAAAAAACAACTTTTTTTAGGGGGGGGGGGTCTCGGCCGTTTAAGAGAAGGGCAGGAGTGCGCAAACGGGATTGGCCCAAAAATAAGAACAAAAGGTGGAAATAAGTTTTTAAATCCAAATCAGCATTTTGCCATAATAGTCAATGACATGCATAAGACAACAATACCAGGGAATAGTGATTGCTAAGGGGGAAGGCTGAGTGTGAGTGTAGTAACTATGAATTAGCATTCTGTTTTATACAAATGAGGGGATTGATACTGAATCACAGATTTCATCTCAGTGTTAGCTTGCACCCAACCGTGTAGGTGCAGCAACACCATTGCATAAGTCTAAGAGGCGGATGACCTTATAAGGGGGAGTGTCATGCATGCTATAAGCTTATTGGAGCTCTCTGGCCCATGTATGCCCTTAGCTAAGCACAGCTAAGGAAGGAAGTGTGTCTGAGGCTGCCTAGCAGTGTTTACATTGCCTAAACAGGTGTGTGTGCTGCGCACCAAGTTTTAAAAAAAAAAAACAGTAAATAGCAGCTCTGTTCACATCTGGGCACTGGGTATGCATGCCGTGCCTCAGGGCTTAAACAGGAAGGCAATTGGAAGGGAAAACAGCAGTAGGAAGGCAATCAAGGAGAACTAGCATAGCTGGCAGCTGAAATGTATCAGAATCAGCCAAGTACACATGGAACAGCCTAGCACACTACTATAAACTATGCAAACACCTTCCAGTCTGGTTTTTCCCACAAACTCTACACCACCAGTGTACACAGAAGGGGAAATTTTACCTGACAAAACTAACAAAATGTTAGAGGCTGCTGTCGCTCTCATACATCAATATGTGCAAGAGGCTGAGGGTGGTGAGGATGTGAATGCTGATGACCAACCCACAATGAGGAGGAGGAGAAGAGTGTGCAGACCCAGGGTAACCTACCAGGGGCTACATGAGCTGAAGATAGTGGAGTGCAACAAGGGTGGACAGGGACATTCTACAGTAAATTGTTGAGCTGTGCTGGCCATGCTTCACACACAGAACCAACAGAGGGGAACCCATCCCAGTGGACACCAAGGTATGTGTAGGCTTAAGAATACTAGCCACAGGTACCTTCCAAAGGTCAACTGGGGATATCATGGGGATCTCACAGGCATCAGCATCCAGGGTACTCCACCTGTTCCTGGATGCCATGTCAGCACATGCCGGTGAGCACATATATTTCCTCAACACCCATGAAGTGTTGACCAGCAATATGTGTCTCTTCCACCAAATAGCAGAATACCCTGAGGTAGTGGGTGCTATAGACTGCACGCACATACACATAAAAACACCAGCCAGTAAGCAGGGAGGGTCTACATAAAATGCAAGGGCTTCCCTTCTGTCAACTGCCAGGTCATGTGCGATGCCCAGGGCATTATCTTGAATGTGTGTGCTGGCAGCCCTGGAAGCTATCACAACTCCCATATCTGGCATATGACAGAGCTGTACCAGTCATTTGCCAGTGGGGACATCCAATATGGCAACCTAGTGGGGGATTCTGGCTATGCACTGGAGCCGTGGCTGATGACATCCCTCAGATATGCACACACACCTGAACAAGAACTCCATAATGAGGCACACACACAAACCAGAATCATAATAGAGCATGTGTTTGGGATGCTCAAGTCATGGTTCCACTGCCTGGACATGTCCAGTGGAACCTCACAGTACTCTCCAGCTACATGTACACAAATGTTCATAGTATGTGCCATGCTACACAATATGATCCTGCAGAAACAGCTGCAGTAGGAACAGCAAGGGGCAAGGCCACACAGCCCCCCACCATTGCCAAGGCCATCACAGGCACAGAGGGACTCAGAGGAGGAACTACCTGAGCCTGCCCATGTAGGCAGAAGGAGGCCTGCCCAGTATGCCCAGGCTTTGGCAAAGAGGCAACACATAGCACATAAACCGACACGGTAGGGACCCAGGGAATGACACCTCTCTCTGACTCACACATACAGTAAAAGGATGACACTACCTGTGCTTTACCATGTATAGGGAGTGTACTATGTGCATCCGACATAGTTAGCCCTCCAGCACCATTCTCAGTACTGGCACAGCCACAAGGTAAGTCACTCTTCCTATCAATTGCTGAATGGAGTAGTATGTTCTGATAGTTGTATCTATGGTATGGATGTGAGCATGCAAGGGAATCGGGTGGCTGAATGGGATTGCAGCAGATAGTGGACACCTATATGGGCAGCATGAACTCCATAACAAATACTGGTGTCAACATACTAGGCAGTACTAGGCAAGGTGGCAAACCCACTGCAGTGCATGTGGTGGCCCAAATGTGCGTCCATAGGACACACACATGCATGTTAGTGAGGCTCACATACCTACCATCAGCCCCAGCCAGCAGGACAGGTGTAGATGACCATAAAGAAAGGCTGGGCTAAGACCTCCAATTGATGGCAATGGTGAACAGCCCTCATCCAGACCTACACAGACAGACTACAACAGGTCTGGCAGTTGTACATTAGTTCTGAAGGGTAAGAAGTCTGAAACTGAAATGTAGGTCAATAAAACCTAATATCTGCAGTCTAATGATATGCCTCCAGTCTGTATGTTAGGTCAGAATACAAAATGAAATGGAAGCCAACAGAGTACCTGAAATACCAGTACAGTCATATCACATGTTTAAAGTCGTCAGGTGTGTGTCCCCCAATCCTACGTAGAAATGCAGTAACATGTAAGTGTGAGGTGTAATAGCAGAGCACAGATTACCCGAGCTGGCCCAATCTACAGGATAAATTGTTGCATATGTACAATATGCAGGGGTCCATGTGTTAGGTTGTTGTGTGTTCAATACTGTCTGGAAGTGGTCAGCATGTAGGCATGGAGCGTTGTGCCTCTGTGGCCTATGGGCAGTACTGTGGATGACAGTACTGTGGATGACAGGGCCATGTTCCGACAACTGCAGTGCCAACCACAATGCTTCTCAGCAATACCCATGTCAGCAGTCATCCACACTCACTGTCCAGATGTCAATATCTGTCACCATCTGAAAGATGGACATGCCATGAATGTGGGCCCATACATACACACAGTACACAGGTGGAAGTACCCTAGACAGAGTTACATGAAATGTAACTGTCAACTGCACACAACTTTGGAATTGTACATACAGATTAGCAGCACATTAGTTGTCTGTGTAGTATGGAATACTGATGTAGTCTGGCCCATCACTGGCAGACCACAAAAGGCACAGTTATGAAGTAATGAGAGACTGCCTATGTCCACACACAAGGCAGCATAAGGGGAATGTCCCATGTATATCTGTGAGTCAGCTGCAAGTAGCTTCCATATCACACATGCACTCAGCTCACCCAACCATCAACCACAGGATTATCACAGGTCATATCCTTGCTATTGGGTATGAGTACTGTATGACCCCCACTTCAGTATGGGAATACCCACAGAATGCAGCATGCTGAAGAGGTGTCCCATGCAGGTGTGGCCCTAGCTGTAAGCAGCACCCTGCCTGCATCCAGACCAATGGATTAATATGAACAGGAACTATTGCCATTAACACCTTGCACACTTACCCTGTCACCCCAGGGGGAATCCACTGGCTCACAGAATGCACTGGCCTGCTACAGATGGCCTGCATCACTACCAAATGGCCTACAGTCCTCTATTAAAGGCCCGTGCCTCACCCATAGTGCCAATGTATGGTATCAAATGGGGTCCCAACTAACAACCTAACACACTCAACAGATCACAAATGCAAGACCATGTTGACAAATCCCAGTAGCATTTCCACCATGTCCTACTGCATGAACTTTAGACCAACCCCTAAATACCACTGGGATGAAGGGCCAACTATAGGGATATTTCTCAGATATTGCTCGCTCAGGGGTGTAGAAATATGGACGTCATGGAGTGTGTGAAGTGTGAAACTCTGATGTGTGCCCATATTACCCCTGTCTGCAAACCCAGTAATGGGTGGCTACAAACCTGCTCATAAACCATAATGTGAAGGGGAACTGACCAGATATATGAGACCTGCCTCTGGGTAACCTGTGTGAATCTGTACAGCTGAGAGGTATGGCCACAGCAGGATATGACCATTCTGTTATGTCGATATATGTACAAGCATGGGATCCTCAGCCACCACAGTACCAAGGTGCTGGACCATTTACACAGACCCATCAGCAAGTGCCTGCAGCTACCCCTCCAGAATGGCATGAGTGTGCAAGAATTTATAGGCTGCGGACCACAATACTGGACATAGCTTCATTCATCTTGTATTTCCCAGGAAATAACTGTGAGCAAATAATTATATCTGTCAGTAGTTGATGGCATAATACACCACAGTGTAAAACATTACATATGACTGATTATCTCTGCTAACACCATCCATGTAACGCAAGCAGCACAGATAGCAATAGTTACAGTATCCCACTATCTGTTGCACATTGTGACTCCATATTGTCAACCTATCTACAGACATCCTGCAGAAACAGTTTGCTAGCTGTAAGTGTAAAACACCAATCCCTGGACTGGAGTACAACCCTACCTAGAATGGATTCACACACTCAATACAGAAGGTCATACTGGGCATGCTCCTACACTTAAAGAAATGAAGCCCATGTCTGACAACCCAGTGGACTATACATTTCTGTCAGTCGCAGATGTCTGTGCACACACACCACATTGTATACCATTCATGCTTTGCACACACACACTGGATAGGAATGCTCACACATATTCAAAGCCAACACACTATAATATGTCAAACATACACACACAGAGATGTGGGGAAGAGAGAGACAGACAGTGACAGAGAGATTTCCATCATGAGGCCTGTCCCACCCACCACACATCCAATTGGCTGATATCAGATGATGTGCTGATGTCGATCACTGTAGACATTCCTTTTGGTAGCCCTCAACCCTATAGTGCCTGTGGTACATGTGATAACTGTGTAACACAATAGTACAAATCAGTATTCATCTAGCATTTGTATACCCAGTCCGGTCAAATGTAAAGTTGTGTGTGACTGAGTGTGTGTGTGTGTGTGTGTGTGTGTGTGTGTGTGTGTGTGTGTGTGTGTGTGTGTGTGTGTGTGTGTGTGTGTGTTTCTAGAGGAATGATTTATGGCCCATTCACACACACACTGCGCTTCCTATTGCCCATGTTAGCACTCCTGCTGATGTTAGTCATCTTGAAATAACCCTCTGACCAAGTCCTAGCCCTCTAAGCTATGTGGCGCTTGTGATTACGTGTGCAATACTGTAGTGTAGAAAACTAATTAGGTAGGAATTCGAATCCCAGACATGGCAACTGTGAAACTGTGTGTGTGTGTGTGTGTGTGTGTGTGTGTGTGTGTGTGTGTGTGTGTGTGTGTGTGTGTGTGTGTGTGTGGAGATGAATGATTTTGAGGCCATTCACACTCACTACACCTCCCATTGCCCTACCTTAGCATGCCTGCTGATGTCAGTCACCTTGAAATAACTCTTTGGCCAAATCCCAGGCCTATACGCTCTATGGTGCTTGTGATAATTGTGTAATACTATAGTGCAGCATACTAATTAGGTAGGAGTTCTAATCCTAGACAGGGAAACTGTGTGTGTCTTTGATGATATCTAATTTTATGGACATTTACACCTACTACTCTCCCCTTGCCCCTCCTTTAGCACTGCTGCTGATGTTCTTCACCTACAAAGATACATTTGGACAGCTTTCCAACATGTAAGCTCTGTGGTGCTTGCGATAACTGTGTAATGCTATAGTGTAGCATACTAGTTAGGTAGGAGTTTTAATCCCAGATATGGCAACTGTAAAACTGAGTGTGTGTGTGTCTTTAATAATACCTGATTTTATGAACATTCACACTTACTACTCTCTCCTTACCCCTGCTTTAGCCCTGCTGCTGATGTTACTCACCTTCAAAGATACCTTTGGACAACTCTCCAACATATAAGCTCCATGACACTTGTGATAACAGTTAATACTAAAGTGTAGGAGTTCTAATCCTAATCCTGACAACTGTGTAAATGTGAGTGTTTCTGTGAGAAAGTGTGTGTATCCTTGTAGAGACCTAAATTTGTGGTCATTTGCACTCACAACACTTTCCTTACCCTTCCTTTACTACTGCTGCTGATGTCACTCAGCTTCAAAGATACCTTGGGCACAGGTCTCCAACAGCTAAGCTCCATGGCATGTGCCATAAATGCAGAACAATGTAATAGCAATAACTACATAGGTATGGATTTGAATCTCATCTGTGGCAACACACACACACACACACACACACACATATATATATATATATATATATATATATATATATATATATATATATATATATATATATATATATATATATATATATATAAATATGTCTGTACCTCAAAGATTTTGTCCCCAGTACACATCTCAATGCCTGACTTTAGCAGTCCTGCAGATATCATCCACCTAAGAAGTACCTGTTGCCAACCCTAAACCATGTAAGGTCAGTGGTGCATGTGGTAAATTCGTAACCATAATGGTCCGAAAAGATTGTTAGAAAGAGGTTGGAACCTCACCCACTGGCAAATGTAAATGTGTGTGTAGGGTAAAATTTTGGGAGGGATCTCTCACCCACTACATCACCCAATGCCCGTATTTACAAGGGCTGGTGATGTTTCTCACCTTAGAATTACCTTGGGTCAATATCTGTCCTATAAGCTCCATGGTGTGTGTGATAAATGCTTTACACTGTAGCAGTAATACATAGCTAGGTAGGGGGTTGAATCTCAATATTGGCAAGTGTTAGTGTGTGTCATCAGTATTCTGTGTGGGGTTGCTGTGATTGTGTAATAACAGGATCCATTGTGTGGTGGGTTTTGCTAAATTATTATGTTGAGGACCTAGTATATGTCACAATGTCCACATTACAAGGCCAACAGATGTCAAACACTGGAAAGGTTGGTGTAGACAATCCACAGCCCTAAATGTGACAATATGGATTAGTAAATAATATAGGCAACCCTTCAATTACTCAGAGAACACTCATGTATCATACACAAACACACTCTGCTAGGCAACAACCACTATATTGGTAGTTCCCCTGCATATTGCCTCCCAGATAGTAACCATGGTGTAATAGCAGTGGACTACATGCCTGTTGACCACAACAGTGCCACTGACATCAGAATGTACTTTGATGTGTTACATCTCCTGACTGAGTGCATGTTATCCAGCAAGTAAAAGGACATGGCACCCTGTCCCATCCCCTCAGTGGCCAAAAAATGTGTACAGTGGCCCTTTTGCCATGTTCTCCACTCGACACCTGCAACAACTGTAGAGTCTGCAAACGTATGCCACAAAGGGAATACCATGCCTTATACACATGCCCTGTATGGACAGACACCACTAACTCCACTGAATACCCGTATCATACTGTCACTGTAGGTGCAACCACAACCTCAGTTATATAGCCAGGTCTCACCAATTGAGGTCAGGAATGCTTCATCAGAAGATACCAATCTGTCCACACAACATGCCCCAGAGACCTCAAGTACACTTCCACATGTCAAGGAACATGCATGTGGACATGTGCACATCCCAAACACTGTCCATGTTATGAAATATAGATCACACACATGGGAAGCAGTGCACATCACTGGCCACCCACAATAGAAACCCAGATGAATTGATGGTGAATACAATACCCACCCCTGGGGACCAGTCCAGGGACTACACCCCTGAGCCACACTGGGGACTATTGTCATGTGGCCTGAAGCCAAGGTATTCCCTTGGTCTAGGCTTGTAGAACCTTCAGGTCCATTCATCTACTACACACCTGTGAAGCAATGAACCTATGGATCTCAGTACTGGCAAGTGTGTGTGTGTGTGTGTGTGTGTGTGTGTGTGTGTGTGTGTGTGGAGATGATTGATTTTGAAGCCATTAAAACTCACTACACCTCCCATTGCCCTATTTTAGCATGCCTGCTGACATCAGTCACCTTGAAGTAACCCTTTGGCCAAGTTTCAGCCCTATAACCTCCATGGCACTTGTGATAACTGTGTAATACTGTAGTGTATCAAACTAGTTAGGTAGGAGTTCTAATTCTGGTTCTGGCAACTGTGATAATGTGTGTGTTTGTGTGAGAGAGTGTGTCTGTCTTTGTTAACACCTGATTTTGTGGACATTCACACTTACTACACTTCCCTTACCCCTCCTTTAGCACTGCTGCCAATGTCACTCACCTTCAAAGATACCTTTGGACAGCTCTCCTACATGTAAGATCTTTGGTGCATGCGATAACTGTGTAACACTGTAATAGCAATACATAGCCAGGTAGGGTTTGAAACTCAGTATTGGGAAGTGTGTGTTTGTGTGTGCGTCATCAGGCTCCGGTGTGGGTGTTGGGGCGATTGTGTAATGACAAGATCCATTGCAGTGTGGGTTTTGCTATATTATTATATTGAGGACCTATATGTCCCAAAGTCCACATTACAAGGCCAACAGTTGTCAAACACTGTAGAGGTTGTTGTAGACAATCCGCAGCCATAAATGTCTATTGCCATGTGCAATTACTATGTGACAATATGGATTAGTAAACTATATAGGCAACAATTATAATACCCAGATACCACTCTCCACCCAAGGATCATGCACAAACATGCTTGGCTCTTTCTCTCTTCCTTTCCTACTTTCTCTCTGTCTCTCACTCTCTCTCCCCCTCTCTGGTAGATGTGGAAAAATACATCTGTTTTGCATAGGCAGCAGCTTGACATTTGTAAGTAATGCTCATGATCTGTTGATGGCCTGTGCATGAATTGGAGTCCCCCACTTGCTAATTGTATGTGGAACAGCTGTGGTATCATTCCTATAGCAATTTGCATGGAAACACACTCCTATAATTAAGCACTTCATGTGGGTGTTGGACCTTTTCTTTCACTGTGAGCAGGACTTCATGTGGGTGTCTGACAAACAGAATCACAGAGGGTAGTTGGAAATACCTCTTACAACAAACACTGTGGAGACAGGCCAACAAACTGGAGGGGGATGTTTCAGACATGGGGACAGAATGTAAGTATTGCTGTTCTACATTTGAAGTAATGTAAGTTTAACAGGGTTTGTGTGGATATGGCTGTTCTGCATGATTTAAAGTCTGGCATGACAATGTTATGTGGTTGCGGAAAGTCTCACCTGTAGGGCTATCTGCAGACTGGCCAGAGTTTGGAGTCTTAGACGTGGTGTGTTACTCACACATTTTCTGTCTTTATAAATGCAGTAGCATACTCTGATGATTGCAGTCAGTAAACGATGGCAGCTATGTGTGTGTTACTGACCTTATAATCCTCAGAAGAGATATGTCACATCAAGCCCTGTTACACCAGCAATTTTCTCAGTTTATCACAGCAATATGTCAATACTGGCCCTGTGTTTGTGCCTCTATCCCCCAGATCTATCACCTTTTGTCCATATGTCATGCAATAAGAGGTTCATATGTACAGTATATCATTATTTACTGACATCATTCCTGATATCCAAGCCAGTGATATATCAGACTGCCAGACATGTTATGTATAGAAGGCCTTATATTTGAGGACAAAACCTGGGCATTCTGTTGTAGTCTGTACAGTAGTGAGGTCTGTGTACTTATGGTGATTGTTGACAGAGTGTCATTATTGTGTAGCAGTGTATTGTGAATATGTTATTTGGCCTGTGTACACTGTACAGACTGGGGTAGATGTCAGTGTTCTTGGTCCTGTTATATCTGATGTTGCATGCTGCTCCAGTTTCTGGTACCCTATCAGCATATATGTTTGTAGGGCCAGACTGAGACATGTCCCATACCACAGTCAGGCATCAGACTACACTGTGAATTGGGCCAGTATATGTAGGGTTAGTGTGTGAGTGGCAAATATGATGATGGTTTTGTTCACACAGTCCATACACTGTACTATTAATTAGGCTTACCATAATGTGACTGTGACTGTGTTGAGATTGGCTGTGGGTATACACTTTCACACTGGTGTCTGTTACTCCGTGCTGTTACATGCCTGTAGTGCCTGCTATATTTGCAATTACATGTGTATTCCCCCATAGGAAAATTGGGTTAGTGTTGTGGCAGTCTGCTTGCAGTTTAGACAGTGCTTGGTTCCATGCCTAGCAGCTCAGTGTACTTACCTAGTGTGATGGTATGTCCACATATTTGTCAGATGTACTGTTGCCTGGCCACCATACATGTTGTGTATTTCTGAAAAAGCAGTGGGATGCTGTGAAGATGTATGTCACTAACTAGTAGGAAGTATGTAGGCTTGGGACCTCTGCTCCTCCAGTTAATATGTGTTAGGACAGACAGGAGGGTGTGAATGCATCAACTGTGTCAGCTTATCTACTCCAGTATATGTAATATATCCCAATTTTCATGGCTGTAAACATCCCCTTTGTCAGGCTTGTAGTAGTCAAACCAGTTGTTCACTATTATTCAGTACATGTACTGACTGATATATTTGAAAAAGCAACAGACATTTTTACAGCTCAGATGGCATAGTGGTTAAGTGTAGTGACTATAGTCTAGAGAGTTCTGGGTTCAAAACCTGCAAGCGCTGTTTATTTTGTTGCTCGGCAGAACAAGGACTGTTGGATACAGAGTGGTTAAGTGGTTTGAGCAGCTTTAAGCAGGTTTGTGCGGGTTTGAATGACGGTAAGCAATGCTAATGTAAGGTTAAATTAAGTGCTTACACTGTATAGGCTTCGCTTACCAGTGCCCAAATCTGCTTAGCATTTGCATTTAAGCAATGCTTACACCTGCTAAGCATAGCACAGCCCTGTTAACCAGTAATCACATTCCACTCTGATAAAATAGCAGAGTAATGACATCATTAATAAGTGTATTTAATTCCATGTACATAACATGCTTCTATGTGCTGTCACTACAGTAGCAGGTGGTGTGAGTATACTGTATGGGACACCAGAGTATACATGGGTAGTACCACAATATTTTCTCTTTGCATGTGTTTCATACATGGGTAGTATCCCAGGTTATATGCAGTCACACTTGCATGTATTGTATCATTACGTTACTACTTTTAAAAGTGCTTTTCCAAGTAAGAGTAGATTGCAGATTGTACTACTGGAACCATACACCCTTGCACGCAAAGCTGGACTCTGAGTACTGACTATTGTGTTCTTGGCATTTGAGCTGTATGTTTTTAAGTATCTCCTATTGGATATTGATCTGATATGTTGATATTAACTTTAGACTACTATGTGTTCAAGACATGTCATTAAGGACTGCTGTCATGTAATAATGGCATACCTATCAGAGTCAGATGTCTATCTGTCAAAACATTCATCCTAATGCATAACCTGTTGGCTAGCTAATTTCTGTCTATCCTCTGTACAGATGTGCAGATGTCAGGTATCCATCTTGGCTGCTTACAAGTAATCTCTGATTGACTGACACTGACATGTCTGCCCTGCTGTGTTATGAATGCCACAGCTAGGAAACCACACTCTATATGCACCACATACCATGGATACATCAACCAGACTACCACAGTCAACAGAACATGCCTGGGTACAGGTCCCTAACCCAGACACTGGTCATGTTATGCAATATATGTTGCATACATCTCAATAGGAGCACCTCACTGGCCCTCTGCAAAAGAAAACCAGATGATTGGATGTTGAATTTAACTGTCACCCTAGGGAGCACTCAAGTGGCATCAGTTGATAGATGGCCTGCTGACAAATGTCAGGTGGCATGATACCAGTGTACCCACATGCCCTACTCTTCTCATCTCTCCATGGACATTAGCCTGGTTAGGAATGCCTGCACCTATAGACCTCAGTACTGACCAATGTGTCAGTGTGCATTACTGAGAATAACAGTGTCTGTGTGTGTGTAAACTTGTAGTTGAAAATACTCTGAGGGCCTTCTCACCCAGTACACGCCCCATTTCTATACTTAGAAATGGCTGCTGCTGTAATTCACATTAAATGTACCTGGTTGCACTCTTCACCCTATGGGCTACATGGAGCTTGCAGCACCAGCATAACACTGTTCTAGAAATGGGTAGATAGGCATGGGTTACCCTCTAAGTCCTGGCAAATGTGAGTTTGTGTGTGTGTGTGTGTGTGTGTGTGTGTGTGTGTGTGTGTGTGTGTGTGTGTGTGCATATTTCAAGGCAACAGCATTCTGAGGCCACATTCTCCAAACAGACTAAACCTTGCCATACATTATAAGGGATGGTGATTTTACTGACATTAGAAGACCCATGACAAACCCTCACCCTACTATCCCTGTGGCATGTGCAATAAATGCATATCCTTGTAGTAGCACTGATTATATAGACACGAGTTTGTATTGTAGTCCTGGTCATTGTGTGATTGTGGGTATGTTAAAGCATTATCATGGGTTTCAGTGAGTACAATATCCAATGTGGGGTGTGGGTACTGGGTATACTGTCTTTATACCATGGTACCCCCAGTACATATACCAAGGTCCACTGTAAGAGGACCGCTGTCACCATCAACCATACAGGTAACTAATTACACTATCCAGCTCAACGATGCATGTGCTGTGTGCAAAATCTCTGTAACAGTATGGACTCACTGACAAGGTAGTTAGCACTGCTAACTCCATCTGTCAGATGTGTCTATGACTGTATGTGTTTGTCAATGTGTATATGACAGTATGTCATGCTATGTATTGTTCATTAACACCCAATGCATCCCCCATTACCATACTGTACAAGGCCTGGTGATGTTCTTCACTTAACAGGAAACTTGGGACACACCTCAGCCTAAAAGCTCTGTGGTGTGTACAATTAAGGGCAAACACATTAGTAGCAATAAGTACCTAGGTAGGGGTTCTACTCTCAGTGTTGCCAAATAAATTGTTATTTAGTTTCTGTCTTATACAAGTGGTACAGTGAATTATTTTCTGTTTAAACTGTGAGCTTTGGCCAACTAAGACCTGCATACAATCAATTGAACGCATAAGTGGAGTTAAGTAAATTTTTATCTGCACTTTTATCAAAAAATACACAATTTAAAGTAATTTGTTTGTGTTGCATTGAGCAATATCTAGCTGGAGGTTGTGACTGTTTTTTCAGTAGGTCCCCACCCACCTTCCTTGTTTTTGTCTTGGTGTTAATCTTGGTGGCTTTGAAACTGCCCGCCCCTCTTGTAAATTTGCACTTGGATACCCCTCCTGGGCCCATCTCATTTGCTCACTTAAAAAAAAAAAAAATGTTATCTGCTTTTACTGTATTTGTGTTTCTTACTACTTTATTTTGCTTTTGCGTCATCTTAAAAGTACTCAATTGTATTTATTACTGCTTGGTGTAACTCATTCTAAGCCTTTTAGTTTAAGCACTTGGATTTCAGACCAGTTATTTTACATTAAGATGGTTCGTGGTCTGCACTCTTGTGGGTGGAGAGGCTGGACTCTGCCCTTCTGAGCTGGGAATTTCTGGTTAAAGGCTTATAGTGCCTGCATATTTGAGCTGCTTCTTACTGAAATTGGTACACCTTGTTTGCTGTAGCATAGACTAGATCCAGGCCTGCTGAATCTAGCTTTGTTTGTATAACTTGAGCACTAATCCAGGCATTCTTTAAAGTATTCAATTGTATTTACTACTGCTTGGTAGTAACTTGATTAAAGTGTAGCTATCATTCTAAGTCTTTTGGATTAAGCACTTGGGCTTCAGACCAGTTGTTTTACATTAGGAAGGTTTGTGGCCTGCACTGTGGTGGCAGGACAGGTAGCTTACATCCTTCTAAGTTGGGAACTGCTGACTGAGGGCTCAGTGTCTGTTATTCTAAAAGTGTATTAGTTCTGGTTTAAGCACTTGGGCTTCAGGCCAGTTATTTTACATTAAGAAGGTTTGTGGTCTGCACTCGTGTGGGAGGAGAGGCTGGACTCTGCCCTTCTGAGCTGGGAATTTCTGGTTAAAGGCTTATAGTGCCTGCATATTTGAACTGTTTCTTACTGAAATTGGTACACCTTGTTTGCTGTAGCATAGACTAGATCCAGGCCTGCTGAATCTAGCTTTGTTTGTATGCTTGTTGTTTGTTTGCTTGTTATTTCCCTGAAATGCTAATTCCACCTAAAACGCAGCTTTTCAGCGCTTCTGTGTATCCCTAGTGATATCTGCATTGCTTACTGTACTTATTTCCTTGTTTCACTTGAATGAAAGTTACTGTTTGTCATTTTTGCATTTAAGTTACCTGTAGCACCTTGCATTTAAGTTACCTGGCACTTGCTCACTAAAGCAATTATATAAGTCAGCAATAAAAAATTAAAAGCACTACACCCTCACAAACTCCCCTTGAGTACCTTGTTCCCCATTTGGACCTTTTTTTCAATTATAAAGGAATTCCCAATACTATTCTAGCATGTCCAAAGGTCAGTTGTCAATCTCCTCTCCGGTCCAGCTGGTGAATCTGGGAATCTTGAGGCAATGTTACAACTGCCTCATGTACACAGACAACCCTCTCCTCCTCCCAACAAATTCCAACACATGTGAGAGATGCAACCATATAGCCAAACTGGAGGCTAAGCTCTCACAACTCAGTACTGGCGTAACCAGTCAGGAGGAGAAGGAAACCACACTCACTACAATTCCAGTCTCACATAGACCTACCACGACAGCAAACCAAACACATAAACACACAAAAACATACTCGGAGGCTCTAAATAAAAATCTGCCTAAGCAGCAGAGACCTCCAAAGCAGACACCCAAGCAACCGCTACCCCAAATCAAAACACGTGCAACACAAAGCTCACAAAGCCAGTGTGCCGAACAGTCACAGCCCTTAAGGCTAAACAACACACCTGATACACTTGTAATAGGTGACTCTATCATCAGGCACACTGACATCCCGCTCACCAGGCTGAACAAGGAGAAGGTCACGGTGAGCTGCCAGTCCGGCGCTAGGATCCGCCACATAACACAAGCACTCAGGTCACTCAAAGGCAAGTACAAATATGACTCAGTCATTGTCCATGCTGGTGTGAATGACCTGAGACGTACCTCCCTGGACTACATGAAAAGAGACATAGAGGAGCTCTCTGAGCATGTAGCCCAGGCCGGTATGACCCTGACCTTGAGTAGCATCTTACCCCCACCAAGAATGATGCCACAATATGAAGACAGGATGATCAATTTCAACAATTGGCTTAAGTATTGGTGTCATTCAAAGGTGATCCAATGCCTGTCAGCATGGGATGACATGCTCGACAAGCCACGATGCTTCGCTAGGGACGGCTTGCACCTATCACCCCTGGGCTTTCGGATATTGGCAAAGGCTCTTGCTACCCCCATAGTGCCTTTTTTAGGCAAGGCTCAAAAGACAAACCCACCTACATAGGTATCACAAGGGATAAGAAACTAAGAGTAGTGCTACTCAACGCCAGAAGTCTAAACCTCAAGATGCACGCACTTGAAACTCTCCTTAGCATGGAGAACATCGATATCTGTGCAGTAACAGAAACCTGGTTCAAGGCTCCCAAGAGCACCCCAGCACTACCAGGTTATACCTCATACCATGCTTTTCAGCCCCAAAACTTGGACCGAACCACAAAAGGAGGGGGAGTATCAATATTCGTCAAAGATACCCACACCTCCAGGTTGGTGGCACAGCACGAAGCATCAGAGACTATCCATGTGCAACTAACAGTGGGTAAAACTGCCTTCCAGTTTATAGCCTGCTACAGACCACCCTCCCAAACCCAGGAACTCCACTTGGCCTTCCTGAGAACACTGGAAAATATGAAGGTCTCTCCAAACACCATTATATTGGGCGACTTCAACTACCCAAACATAGACTGGGAGCATTACTCTAGCTCCAACATCCTAGCCCAAAGGTTCCTAGAATTTATAAACTCAAATGCTATGAAACAACTTGTTACCACTTCCACAAGAGGGGAAAACATACTGGACCTGATCATCACTAACATGGGGACTCTATGCTCCAGACCAGAAGTGTATCCCTCACTGGTAAGATCAGACCATAAACTAATCTCACTGGATATTCACATCCCGACCCCACCCCTGCCCAGAAAACCAAAGTGAAAAACTTCTCTAAAACAAATTTCACACTCCTCAAAACCGAGGTGGAATCCTTCAAAGCCCCCGGGCCTGTGGAAAATATGGCCCAGACCGCAGAATCCTTTATAAACGCATTCTATGAACACCTTCAGGAATGCATGGATCATGCAATCCCAAATAAAACCAAGACCCAATCCTCCAAAGGCAGAGTCGTGTCTGGTGGACCCCAGCCATAAGCAAACTATACAATAGAAGGAGGAAGCTACTACATGATAGAGCAAAATCCCAAAAATGGAAGGCATCTCTGATCAGTATTAGCAAAATACTGCGGGCACTCATAAAATCGTCTAAGGCCAGCTTCGAGAGAAAAATTGCACAGGACACTAAGGATAATCACAAGGCTTTCTTTAGTTATGTTAGGAACTTGGGTGGGAATTCCCAGATATGCTCAGAATTAGTCCAAAATGACAAAAAATACACCGAACCCACAGACATTGCCAACATCCTAGCTGACAGATTCAGCGCAAACTCCCCCCCCCACCAAAAGGGCAAATATCTATCCCGGCAGAGTGCTTCCCCCCTGACATCTCAGATGCTCAGGTAAGAGCCGCCCTCTCCAAAGCAAAAAACACAGCATCAATGGGACCAGACGGTGTCCCGGGCTGCGTCCTACATGAACTTCAAGAAGAGCTAAACCCAAACATAAAACTGCTGTTCAATCTCAGCCTTACTACAGGATATGTACCCAAAGAGTGGCATACAGCAACGGTGGTCCCTCTCCACAAAGGTGGTGCCTCAACGGATCCTGGAAACTATCGCCCCATAAGCCTGACTAGCTTGGTCTGCAAAGCTATGGAAAGGATCATCATGGACCTTATAAATAAAGATATTGGGGACCTACAGACACTTGGATCCTACCCAGTTTGGCTTTGTTAAGGGCAAATCCTGCCTCTTAAACCTGGTCAATTTCTTTGAAACAGTCACCAAGGCCATTGACGAGGGGAAGGTGGTCCACACAGCCTACCTGGACCTCGCAAAAGCCTTTGATACAATACCCCACTCAGGCATTATAGATAAGCTCACCAGCTTAAATATAAACCCCTATGTCACTAGATGGGTTGCAAACTGGCTCAAGGACAGAACCCACATGGTTAGAATTGCTGGAGCCATGTCAGACTCCAAACCAGTTACAAGTGGTGTCCCACAAGGCTCAGTCCTGGGACCTCTTTGTTCAGTATATATTTCTCATAGGTACAGGCCAACACGGAAGGACTGTGGCTGACCAAGTTCGCAGATGACTGCAAACTGGGCGCCATAATCGACTCTCCAGCCAACACAAGCATCCTCCAAAAGGGCCTCATAGAAACAGACAACTGGTGCCAGAGCCATGGCCTCAAGCTAAATGCCAAAAAGTGTATAGTCATCCCCTTTGGCAAAAACAAAGTGCCCACAAATTACCACATAGGTGGTAATCCATTAAGTACGGAAGAAGTAATTAGGGACCTGGGGACCCAAGTTGATAGCCATCTCTCATTTGACAACCACGTGGCCAAAGTGGTTAGAAAAACATTTTATATAGCCCACCTAATCATGAAGGGATTCACATCTAGATCAGGGGAGATCATCGTGCCTCTTTACTCATCCGTCATCAGGCCCATAATTGAGTACAATGCCCCTTTTGGGATGTACCTTACCAGACACCTGCAGCAAGTGGAAAGACCCCAAAAGTACCTCACCAAGAAGATCAAAGGGCTCAAACAGATGCCATATGCTGCCCGGTTAAAGAAACTCCAGCTCTACTCAGTGGCATACCGCCTGCTCAGAGGCGATCTGTGCCTGACGTATAAAGCCATGTCCAACCCGGAATTAATGGACATGCTGCACCTCAGAAAATCCAAATCCAATCGAGCTACGTGCTTGAGAGACTTGAATCTCAGCACTGAAATAAATAGGACATGCTGGAGGGACAGATTCATAACCCAGAGGCTCCCTTCACTCTGGAATAAAATCCCAGTCCAGGTTAGGCAGAGTCCCTCATTGACTCTCTTCAAGAGGAATCTTGATGAGTGGATGGGGGATCGTAGGTTTACCCTGGGTATCACTTCTGTGTAACTGTTAGACAGAGGCACAGTACACTAACCTCGAAAAAGGGCATAGCAAAATTAATTTAAAATGGGTGTCGAAAGCCAAACACACTCTGGCTAGGCTTATAAATGCCCTAGGGCAGATAGCCTAGTATGAACCTATGAACCTATGAACCTATAAATGTGTGTGTATGTGAAAGGATCTATGTTTGTTTGCAGAAAATATATTTCCCAGGAGATCATTTTGTCTGAGAACTAACTGGCAAAAGGTAACATTTCAAAGCAATCATCTTGTGGAAATTCATTCCATCAAAACTAGTAGTGGATGTATAAATGCCCTCTGCCCCACTGTACAGCTGTACAGCGATACTGGAGCTGTTATATATAGTTGGGTGTGGTTGTTGTGGGCACAGACAACCACATTAAGGTTATTGTTGTGCATATCCCCCCACTTAGTGTGCTGTTATACTGTACAGTTTATGTTAGCAAGTTAAGTAGTTGTTAATCACACTATGTTCGGTTCTACGCCACCCCACACCCTCCAAAGTGGGGGCCTGTGCCACCCCCACATCAACACATCTATGTTTAGCAACTCCAGGATTGCACTACATTGGGGAAGAGGACATATGCCCTGCCAGTACCACTGTCAATGACATTAAACTGGCGGACTGAATATTTATTGATATGCTGTTTTGGAAATTTGGTCTTGGTGGAATTACATAGGCCAAAATGAGTTCACTGCAAAATGAATACATCCATGTGAACAGTATTCTCTGTGTATTTCATCAACACCAAAGCCTTTGTGTGTGTATTATTCACAAACATTTGCTGTGAGCCACCCAGTACACTTACCATTGTCCACTGTAGAAGAGCTGCTTACATTAGCCACCATGCACTCACCTATATACACCCCTCAGACCTATCAGCCATGTGGCACATGCAGTAACTGTTACATAGACCTGTTACTTGTGTTCAACTGTACCCGGGATATGACACAATGTGTCACCACAGTGCCACACCCCTTGTAGGAAAGGACAGCAGACCAACATCCTGCTGACACATAGACACCTAGAACACAAACAGAATACATTATGAAGACCACATTCAGTTAGTGTTAGTAACAGCTATAATGCATCATGGCTGGGCAGCTACACACCCTGATGTGTTAGCATTAATCATTCCAGCTGACAACATGTTAAACAGCATTACATTGCTAAACCTTAGAACATTCACCCTGTGCATCAGAACCATATTAGCATGTCCCTCCATAGATGGTATGGATGACAGGGATGTGGCACAGGTATCATCATATGCACAGGGTGTGTTGTGGGTTTGCCAGAGGCCTAAGCTGAGCTGTTTGGTTGACATCATGTGTGTGGGTTAGGGGTTTCTTTATTAAATGGCTTGTGCAGACGTGGTGTGTGTAGGTATGGAGGTGCCCTAGCTGTGATGATGATGTGTGTGTGTGTATGTATGCACACATTTGTGCCATGTGGCTGCCCTATACAGGAGTATGTTGGACAGCTGCAGACCGTACATGGCAGGGTATACAGTTCACCATGTCTGGCCATGGACATGGGAACTGTGTCTGCCAGGGGTTGCAGAGGCACTACCAGGCAGAAGCCCAGATATGGTACTCTCCCCTGATGATGAAAATTGTCTGTTGGATCTGCATCCCTGTTGGGACCAGCCAGGACCATGTGCCCATGGCCTACTGCATTGTGGTGTGGACAGCATGCCCCCTGCAGTGCTCGTGCTGGTACTGCCACTATGGGAGCAGCCGCGAATTGTTGCACGTCCACGTAGACCTCCACCTGTTGTTGTTGCTGACCTATGTCCACATGGCTGATTCTCTACTCCTACCACATGCTCTACCACAGACACCACATGGTCATGGATTCACACCATCTCACCTAACCATCTCTCCATGACCTCTGCAAAATAATGGTGGACACCTGCAAGATAACAGATGTAGTCACATACAGCAGGAAGAGTAGCCCTCTAGAGCCTCTAACTATCTTTGGTGTAATGTTCCATACGTGCCTGTGCCACCTGTTGTGGCACTTCTGCCAGGGGATTATGGCCAGCAGCCCTCCTACAAGCACCCCTGTACATCTGCCTGTGTGGTACCTCACCAGTCATCTGGCTATAGCTGCTGTGTACAGACACACTTGCCATAGTCACCACACTTTCCTGTCCCATGCCACCACTCACCAACTGTCCCTCATCTATGGCCACTGGTGATGGGGTACATATGGTCATTGTGGCTGTGTGCAGGGATGGGGTGGGTAAAAGTGTGATGTCAACCAATGGCACAGATTCAGCCCTTGACAACCCTGCCTGTGCCTCACTATGACTATCATCATTGTCAGAGTCTGTATGGACACTAACATCAGTTTGCCTGCAAGAGGGATCCTGATCCACCTCGCCACCTGTGAGAGGCAGACAAGAAATGTAAATTAAGACCTGTAAATTATGGTTTACTTCTACAAACACACACGCGCGCACACACACACATACACACACACACACACACACACACACACACACACACACACACACACTCACGCACACACTTACAGGTGAGGTGGCACAAAGGTATTACACAGACCTCTCATTACCCAACAGTCAACATGCGTGACATATGGCACTCAACAGCATGCACTGCAGCCATGCTCAATCCTTGTTACCAACATTATACATCTCTGTGATGCATGAGTTGTGTTAGTAGGTGATGCCCCTTCCCCTAGAACACACTGCACCCATGTACACAGTATTGCTGTGCACCTGTACAGCACACTGGCATGTACTGTGCACCATACCTCACAAGTGTACACACCATTGCTGACTGTGTATATGTGTGACAGTTATGTTTGCTCTGTTGCTCACAGCCCCTATGTATTTGTCTGACAGATACCTGGGATGATATGAGGACTGATGTCAATAATTAATGTCTGTCCTTTGATTTGCAGATTTCATCATCAGCAGTGCATGTGTGTGCAATACAATCTGGTTACACTGACAACCTTCAAAGATTAATGTGGATATAAGGAGTGTACACACCCTTGTTGACATGCCAGCCTCTTCTATGATATGCATTAGGGCCACAATACTGTATTTGTTAATATTACACATACTTGATATGTGACATATGACCTGTGCAATCCAATTCAGTATCAAACAAATGCGTTAGTCGTGCAGATGCTGAATGAGATGCATACAATATGTGGTTTGCATAAGTGTGCACACCCTTAACACAATGGTTTGTTGAAGTACCTGTTAAGTGAACTACAGCAGTCACTATTCCTAGAAGGGGTATACTTGCATGGCCCATCTTCACTTGCAATAGAAAACAGCCCCTGCACATAAGGCAATTGCATGGCTTGAACCACAATGTAGAAAACAGAAAAATAAGCCAGCAAACTATGATGCTAAAACCAATGTAGATAATTTATTACATGTCAGCAAAAAAAAAACAAACCGGTTTTGGCTGAATTTCTTACACAGCCTTCCTCAGTGTTGAGCACTGAGGAAGGCTATGTAACAAATTCAGCCAAAACTGTTTTTTTTTTGACGTAATAAATTATCTACATTGGTTTCAGCAACAGTTTTCTGGCTTATTTTTCTGTTTTTTTCCATCTTCATTTGCCATTATTTGGTCAGTCTGCCCTACAAATGTCCCCCAACTCTGCCAGATTGCAAAGTCAGCTCATGTGCACAGCCCTTGGAGGTCACACAGTGGCTTCACTATTGCTGTAGAGTCAGGGTTATGTCTGGCACAATTCATAACCTTCACTGTGTTCAGATACAGCCATTCTTAGCAAGCTTTGGATGTATGCTTCAGTTCACTATTGTGTTTCAAGCTGACACCCCTCCCCATCCTCAGCCTTATTGTAGATGTTTGACAACTATGGGACACACGAGTGTTATTTTTCAGTGTTCCAAATTCCAAACACCATGTCTACTGACCTAGTTCCAGCTAATGAACAGCAAACCTAAAGGTGTACACTGGCACCAGCAAGCTAAATATTGGGGATGGTGGCCCTGAGGTGGAGTGAGGTGTTGCTTGTGCACCACATGTATCTTTATGAATACTGTCTATAGGTTTGAGCCTTAGTCTCATGACACCATTACACATTGCAACACATGCCTGTGGGAGACTTGATGTTATGCTTATGCTACCTGTACAGAGCCCTGGATTATGTATCATGTGGGATAACTCTTCCGTCTGATTACCCTAACCCACAGGCCACACTTATACAGAATCCAGGTAATTGTCGACACAGGTACTGCACAGGCAGTACTTGCTAGACATTCCTGCAAGTCCCTCAGTGTTGCTGCATGTTTCTGGGCAGCCTCCATGACCAGTTTGAAACATGTTTTGTCATCTGTTTTGGATGGTCATCTATTTATTTTCTACAGCAATGTTGTCCCATACTCCATACACACATATGTGACTGTCTGCACTGTTTGCCCTGGTATATGCAATGGTGAAGTAAGGCTACTTTTCCCACTCCTGAGTGCTATCTTTGGGATATGGGATCCATTTCATGGTTTGTAAGATGTCTGCAAGCCACAGCTGCCTCTGTTGCAGGTGAGTGGGCAAATGTCATGGACACACTGTTTGGACAACAGACCATTACTTGGTGTGACATTGAGGCCCTGTACTTGATGGAAGGTGTGTACACAAGAAGAGTGAATGCTATCATACATCACAAGCTGCTTCCACATTATGTTATTTGGAGTGTGTGTGCACATATGCTTCCAGTGTTTGTTAAGGTACGTATTCCCCATATTTGTTGTCCTAACATAGGATTCCATATTACACATTCATTGCTCATGTTAGGATCACTTTACAGGTTGTAAAAGGTATGGAATGTGGTATTGTGGTTTGCTGTTGTTTATATCAGGAGCAGTTGCCATTCTAATAGTGGTGTATACACTACTGTAGCCACTGTATAAGGGTAATGTTTTGGACATGTCCCTACTGTAGGCCATTTGTCCCACCATTATGCTCATATCTGTCCACACATCTTGCACTGACAGGTTGTTAGGTATACTGCAGGACTCTTACATACCTTCAGTTATGCCACCATGGTGACCACTGTGATGCAGTGCAGTTAACACCAACAATAAGTGAACATATATAGCATGCACTATGGATAGGTGTGTTAAATGTGTGCATGGCAAATAGCATGGCCATAACATGGCCAGTGTATTGGCAAACCTGAAGAAAACAACTGCATACTCACCAGCTACAGGCTGCTGCAACAGTTGTATACCAGAGGGACCTAAATAGTTGTGTGAGAGAAGTAATGTCAGTAGCCACACCTGTGGCATTGGTACAGGGTGGGAGCAGCATTTCAGCACATTGACAGTACAAACCCACGATACTAGAGATTATGCACATCTGTTCATTACTACACTGCAGCAACAGACTATCTTATCTAACATATGCATGTAGATACTTTAAAGATGAAAAATGGATAAGCAACAGTGGTCTAGTAATGTGCCCTGGGGCCTTACCTGCACACTCCTCATCCATTGTATGGGTGGCACCCACCTCCACAATGCTGTATTCAGCCTGCTGGCTTGTCTGGCGGCCAGGTGCCCCAAGGTTGGAGAAGAGATCCTCAGCATGTGTCAGTGGGGGCTGGAAGGCATGACCCCCACCTGTGGCTAGCTGGCCCCCCCTAACTGCAGCAGCACTCTGACGGGTGTGACGGATCAGATCTGTGCACCGATGCTGCACCTGCTCATAATTTTGGTTGTGCAGGCTGACATTGTTTACCCTGTGGACGAGCTCGTTCCACAGGGCGGTCCTCTCCTGCAGATACTGGGCCCTGCGGCCGAATAGTATGGCATGATGTATGATGAGGTATTGGATGATTGCGTCATTTCCAAGGTTTGTGAATGTAGACAAACATTCCCGTGTCATTGTACCTGGAAGACATAAACAGGAAAAAAGGTCACAGGACCTCATATAGTTGGCACATGCACATCAACAGTGGATATTACTTGCAAATAATCCAGACTATACCATAACACTGTAAACTATCATGGCTTTGACAACTTGCATTACACTCCTGGCCTTGACCTGTCCAGTTCCCCCAATGTTGGACACTTAATGGCATAATCCATTATTCACTATTCATTTCTGTGTAGAGGGATGGCAGTGGTCATCTTCCATGTGATGGTGTGTGGATGGTGGCATGTCTGTATTTGACTGTAGTGTGTGATGGAACTGTGAGCACATGCCTGTGTTCATGTAGGAGGCAAACTGTGATGTTATCATGCTCCATGGAGACTTGCTGTTGTTGCCATTAGTCGGCATTATGTCCATCCTTACCACTGATGTGGGCATGAGTGTGGTTGATGTGCATATCCCCCTGTACTAGTATTGTGGACAGAGTGCCACTGTTCCCACCTATACTGTCTGATGCAGGTTGTCTGTATCCCTGGCATGTGTGTATGGGGTGTGCTTTACCCCCAGTACAGGTTGACTTGTTTTACTGGCTCTGAGACTGTGTACATATGTGGAGAAATGGTTGCAATTGGCCTTGGTGGTTTGGATATGTCTGATTTCTAGTCATAGTCAGCCTTACAGGAAGTCACCTGTGGACCTACATGCTTGCTCAGATAGAGGTGCACTTGCTTCCACGTTGTGGTCTGCATCTATGTGTCCCTGTGCAGCCACTATAGCAACCTATTATGTGCTTTGTGTCTTGCTAATGTCCACCAAGGGGGATTACTCTATCATTGGTGGAGGATGGTTGTACAGGTCAGGTACTGCTGATTCCATATAGCTACAGTGGATATGAAGTGTACACAACCCTGTTACAATGCATGGTACTTATGCAATTGGAACATGACCCAACAAAAGCACATGTCAACGCAATCCCCACCTGTGATGTGCCCTATAGCCTGCTCAGTTCAATAGGGAACATAACAACCTGTCCTGTGGAAACATATGGGAATTAATACTCAGTACAGTAAGCCAGCTGAATGTGTGTGCACACCCTTACACTGATATGTTGTGTAAACACCTGCTGAGATGATTACAGCATCCATTTGTCTTGGTTTGCACTCTAACATCATATCACATCTTCACTTGGCAATGTTTGCTCACCTTACGTGAAACAGCTTTGTTTCTTTTTCAATAGAATTGTAGAGGTTATGGGTCACATTTGAGGTGAAAAACATTTTGACATGACTTTCTGTGGTCTCATTGACATACAGCACACAGACCTGGCATTCCAACAGGGGTGTGTACACTTTGATATCCAGTGTATATGGGTGTTGATATAGCTATTAATGGTAGGCATGGACAGTGGGTCATAACGTAGTTGTACACTTCTCTGATTGCTCCGTGATAAGCATGCTTACTGTAGTACCCATATCAGTGTCATGGCAATACAACAATCAGTAGCAGTACAAATTTTATTTTGTTGTATGCAGTGACAGTGATATTACACACATGTGTAACATGCACATCCTATTTTCTGGACTGCTTGTGACGCATGCTATTACTTCTGTGCCTTTCAGCTGAACATACAGATACATACACATGCTCAGGGGATACCTGGTATACATTTGTGTTCTATGTCATTATAGCACACTGTATTTACAATCTTGCAGCTCAATCATACGTCTCAGCCTGTTATACCAAGACTTCTGGTCATTGGTCCACATCCCTGGGTGACAAAACAGGGAAGTCAATTTTGATAAAGTATTAATATAGCTGCCATAACACAAGTATATGCATAAGTGACTACAGATATCTGTCACAACTGTGAACATTGTTCAGAAGAACACTGTACAGTTGAATGTTATTAATTCAATATATCACATGCAGTTTAACACACACATCTGCAACAGTGCTTTACTATGGTCATGCCCTATATAGGTATCCTAGATTTACAACACAAACATGCATAATACTCATATTCACAGGTAACATATGGATATGGGAAACATCCCATTAACTGGCCTAGCATTGGCACAGACATGACTGGCAGACACTCTAGTGGTTGCCATATGTGAACTGTGCTTTCCCAGGGTGTGTCAGGCTCCTCAGCTATGATCCAACCTCTCCACCTCTTAGAGCATCACATGTGGACAAAGCCTAACATTAGGGGGGATGTATAGGGACAGATCGTAGATATGCCTATTACAAATCTATGAAGTTTGTAGCATGATATATTTCACATTACCATAACTTTTCTGAATGAGTCTGAAACTCATGTGTCTGTCATTACTTCATTACTTCTATCTCCAGCTATTTGCCAGACTAATATAGATGTTTAGAGGAGCAGAACAAACACTATGATGGCTAAATCTTGACATTATGTGAAGATCTGCACTGTTGACAGGTATGGCCGACTGCAGGCAGAGCCAGATGCTATGTACATAGCATTTGTTCAGCAGGACATCATTACAGCAAGCATTGATGGCACATATACATCTTTCATAATCTTCTATCCCATTATTACAGACCAAGTACTACATTCAATTACATGCTTACATGTTTCACATACCTGATTTATCTTCAGGTTCCTTCTATGTAGAAGTTGTCTTCTTGTTTCTTATTTATTTTTTTTTTAGGTTTTGTTTATATGGTTTCTAATTTTTTTGGTCACTTTCTCTCTCTCTATCTCTCTCTCTCTCTCCACTGCTGGGATTGAGCTTGTTTGAATAGGTTGAAGCATGGCTTTTGTAGGTGTTAAATAAATTTGTTAAAGTCAGACTGTAAAAATCATCTGGCATTTAAAAACAATGTCAGTCAATAACAAACAGTAATGCAGGAAACTCAAGTATCTAATTTGCAAATACTCTAATGTACATTAGGAGGCAAAAAACCATACACAAACTTGTACAGAATTTTGTCTAGTTTTATTGGTGCAACATATGACATTTTATATGTTTTACTATCAGCTTTTGCCCACCTCACTGACGTGGTCAGTGACAGGGTCTTTACATCATAGTAACTTATGAAAAAGTGCTGAGATGGTGTTTTTCAAAAATCTTTTTCCCATGAGAATATTACAGCCTTGCAAGCACCTGGTCAGTCACAATGTCCTTCCGAGGATGTAGCCAATTCAAGGTTCTTAGATTAGTTCGAATACAATGGGTGCATGTCTTCTTTAATGCTTCTCTTTGTCTCTTTCTTGTTCACCAGCTGGACATTATCTTTGATAGTGCGCAAGGCTATTCTTCTGGTGGAAGCAGGAAAAGATACACATGCACACAGATTCATTATTTTCTAACTTTGCAAAATAATCTTTCACTGACAGACATGAGCCAGGCCGGGCTGATCTCTGCCAAGGCCAAATTTCTAGTTACACTGCAGCTTATGCTTCAAGCAATAATATGCGAGTTTATTTCTACTATTATTCTAGTAAAACAGAATTAAATGCATTACATATTTCAACCTTTGCTCTCCATATAGATTTGAGCACATTTATTCCTGTCTAAGGCACACATTTCTCTATATATCTGACCACACAACTTATATATGTCTGAATGTTTGAATACATATTTTCCTAAGCAGCATGTATGTAAACATATATTTTTCTAGGCAGCATATATGTAAATATATATTTTTCTAGGCAGCATATATGTAAATATATATTTTTCTAACATTCTCCCTCCTGTTAATGCATTTCATTCTATTTGAAACATAAACAGTATCATTTCATTTCTTAGCTTTTTCCTTTCAAGGATTTTCAGCTAAGTAAGTCATTTGTTTTATATTTCAGATAGGCTTTCACTTGGTATCAACAAATTCAATTCCATGTCCTGGTACATAGTTTCAGTTACTGATATGTCAACTAAGTCTTTAACTAATTTTTTCACACAGGGTATGCCGCAGCAGACACATGCTCCAATTATGAGCAGTACTACACAAATTGCTATCAGAATATTCATAAGGACCGACCCCCACCCCCCAAATAGATTCTGGAAAAAGTTCGTCAGTGGGTTTGGGCCTGGTTCTGCCATTGCTGACACCTGCTGTATTACCTCCAGGTGATCATTGATTTCATGTTGGTTGTCTGGAATGTACGACAGCATTCTTCTTTGATAAGCGCGCGTACCACCTCTCGCCGCTAGGGTGAAGTCGAGAGCCATTCGGTTCTGTAATCGACTGTTCTCATTGCATTCATTTCATCAGTCACAAGTTCAAGAGCGGAAAAAGTCGCATTGCTCATTACTTCGAGGAGTTTTGACAATTTCCTCAGTTCCCAAATCGATTTGACTGCTCCGTAGGCTGGGAATATCCCAGCCCAGGATATAACACTGTCACTCAAGTCCATATGAGTCAATTTTTCTTTGTCCTTCACAGCCGAATGATCCTTCCAGCTTGCTTCAATCTTACCCACTGGATTAGCAGGTTTTCTGACTGTATTTTCGGCTTGCTGAGCTACATTTCTCACATTGCGTATTTTACCCAAGGGCAATTCTGCAGTATGTCTTATGGCTGGAACCAGATAACCCAAAAAACAACTGCCGGACCAATTCTCAGGTAACCATTTATAGGCCTTTTTCCCACAAACAAAATAACAGTTTTCTACTTTAGTACTGATGGGTTAACCCTGAATGAAACATTTTTTTTATCTATAACAGATAATTGTCTATATATTTCAGGAGTTTTTTGCACATCTCTCAATGTTGTTTTCATCAAGCTTAAATATGAACCATAGTTCGTGCTACAACTAGTACCTTGGTCTACAGGTTTTATATAACATTTGTAAGACACAGTTATGTTACAGTTACTCCAACCAACCTGGAGTGTATCATTTTTAACAAAGCAAACAATTCCTTTCTGAGTAACGGGTAAATATAATGCCACTTTGTCTTGTGATCTCACAGTACCCGTGTCAAATAATAGGTTTTCCCAAGTTTCATTTATCCCCAGGGGGACAGCAGACATTAAAAGTCCTCCATATGCTGTAGGTATTGCAGTACAAACCCAGCAATTTGAAACATTCATAGTCTCTACATAGACTCGTTTCATAGCCAGGTATGTGTTGAAGTTCGGGTGCCAGTCTATAGCCAGTCCATCATCACGTTTTATCAATTTCACTTCTGTAGTTATATGCAAGAAAAACCATAACAACAAAAAGGTCACTACGAACATGGTTAATAAGTGTATGATCAGTAGGCCAGTGAACCAATGTCTTTGGGGTTGTTTCGCATTTTTATTCACTCTGCCTCTGCCCATCCTGTATCTGTGGTATGTCAGTTAAAAGGTGTTTGTCCAACTTAAATTCTTTGAGTGGTTTACAGTGCGTCAAATGAACCCAAGATGATCTTTCAGCAATTTTTACTGCAGTAGGTGTTGCCAATAGTACCTGGTACGGGCCTTCCCACTTTGGACTCGCCCAGTTCTTTCTTTTGATGATTTTCAGCCAGATCCAGGACCCCGGGGTCAGCACAGCCTCCGGTTTTGCTTCTTGTTTGTCTGAAAAAGAGTTCAACTGCAAAACAGTCTTATTTGTTAACAATTTCTTCATATAACTAGCTAATGAGCCATCGGCCTCCAGCTCTGCAGGCATGAGGGCCTTCCATTGTGGCACACAATATGCTCTTCAAACACTATCTCAAAAGGGGTCAAGCCCCTTACATTTGGAACAGTTCTCATGCTCAGCAGTGCTAAAGGCAGACAGCAAATCCAAGTCATTTGAGTCTCACTCATCAATTTTCTCAACTTATTTTTCAGAATTCCATTGTACCTTTCCACCAGTCCTGCTGACTGAGGGTGATAAGCACAATGGTTTTCAAAGAAATCCCAAAAAATCTCCCAAGCTGATGTATTGTCTGGTTTACAAAATGTGTTCCATTGTCACTATAAATTCTTTCCGGTATGCCAAATCTAGGAATGATTTCTTTTACTAAGGCTTTTGCTACTGTTGCTGCATCCGGATTCCTGGTCGGAAAAGCTTCTACCCATTTTGAAAACATATCTATGATCACTAAACAGTATTTTTTCCCTTCACATTTATTCAGTTCTATGAAATCCATACAAATAGTATGGAAGGGATAGGGTGGTGTCGGAAAGCTCCCTCGCTTCGGTTTAAATGCTCCCTGTGCATGATGTTTGCTACAAATATGACATGTTGCACAAAATTTTTGTGCATAATTCGTAAATCCGTATGTTTGGAATGTCTTGTTAACTAACTGTACCATCCCCCCTGTTGAGACATGGCTCTGCCCATGACTCAACAAAGCTACATATCTAAATAAATTAGATGGCAATATTGGCTTTTTTTCTTTGGAGATGTACAGTCCCTCTTCAAGGATTGCTCCTCGTTTTATCCACTTTTGCTTTTCTGCTTTTGTAGCTAATGTCTGCATTGTTTTTAACATTTCTAAATCTAGAGTCTCAGAAGGTTGTAGTTCTTCATTTAAAAACACAGTTTCTAGGTCTGAGGCAGCTTGCTTTGCAGCTGCATCAGCCCGAGCATTCCTTTGAAATTCTATCTTGTTGTTTGGTATGGGCTGCACATTTACAGATAGCTATTCTAGTGGGTAACTGAATAGAATCTAACAGGTTCAAAATCAATTGTGCATGATTAATTGGTTTGCCAGTAGATGTTATCATTCCCTGTTCTTCCACTGTTGCGCAAAGACATGCACTGTAGAGAAAGCATACTGACTGTCAGTATATATATTAACACATTTGTCTTTCGCTAGAGTGCAAGCACGTGTCAAAGCTATTAATTCTGCTGCTTGAGCTGACAGATTATGTTGCAGGGGTTGTGCTTCTATGATTTCGTCATCAGTCACTACTGCATAACCCACTAGGTTCTTCCCTGTTGGACCTCGTCTACAGGATCCATCCACATAAAATGTCACTTCTGCATCAGCTAAAGGCACATCAGTAAGATCTTGTCTGGGTGTGGTTATTTGTTCCATTTCCTGTAGGCAACTGTGTGGTGTGCCATCTACAGGAATCGGAAGTAATGTCGATGGGTTTAATGTCGCATCGTTCAATTGTCATATGAGGTTGACTCAATAGTATGGTCATACAAGAAAGATGTCTGGCAGGGGACAAAAATGCTATTTTTTCTTGCAGTAAAATTATCACAACTGCATGAGGTACTCTCAACGTGAGAGGATGAAACAATACCACTGAGGCCGAAGCTTGCACTGCCATAGCTGCTGCAACAACTGCTTGTACACAGGGTGGTAATGATCGTGCCACCGGATCTAACTGTGATGAATAGTAAGCTATGGGGCGTTGCTTGCCGCCATGTTGTTGCGTCAGTACTGACGTCATATATCCCCGCCTACAATCTACAGTCTGGAAAAATCTCTTATGGTAATTCGGAAGTCCTAAAACTAACGATGAAATTATCAGTTGTTTTAGTCTGCAAAAGGCTGCTTCTGCTTCTGGTGTCCAATGTAGTGTTTCTTGTGCTGCCATTGGTGTTTTAAATATTAAATCAGCCAATGGAGCCGTTTCTAAAGCATAATTCGGTATCCAACTTCGACAAAAATTAGTCGTTCCCAAGAAGGACATCATTTCCTTTTTGGTAGTTGGTCTAGGTGCTTGTAAGATTGCTGTTTTCCTATCTTCATCTAATGTTCTACCTTCTTTGGATATCACATATCCCAGGTATTTAACCTGTTCTTTCCAAAGTTGCAATTTATGTTTATTCACTTTATGCCCTTGCTCAGCCAAAAATTTCAACAATGCTATTGTGTCTTCCCTACATTGCTGCTGGGTAGGAGCTGCAAGCAAGATATCATCTACATAAAGTAGTACTTGACTGCCCCCTGGTGGAGAAAAACCCGCCAGGTTGCTAGCCATCTCTTGTGCGAATATTGTTGGACTTTCACTATATCCCTGTGGTAGTCGGTGTATGTATACCTTTTGCCCTGAAATGTGAATGCAAACCAATGCTGGCTGTCAGGGTGGATAGGTATTGAGAAAAACGCATTGCTAATATCTACCACGGTGAAATATTTTGTTGCGGCTTCAAATCATTTAACAAGGTATGTGGGTCTGGCACCGTAGGTGCCCTTGGTATTACCGCATCATTTACAGCCTGTAAATCTTGTACCATCCGCCATTCCCGTTTGCCTTTTTAACAGGAAATAGAGGAGTATTACATGGTGAATCCAAGGATTCTACCAGTATCCCTTTTTTAAGTAATGCCATTATGATAGGTTTGATTCCTTGTTCTGCATCCTTGCTCAAAGGATATTGTCTTTTTCTTGGTCTAAAGGCCGATTTTGGTGTAATAACTACTGGCCCTGCTGTTCGAATAAGCCCTACATCCGATTTCCCTGTTGACCAAAGAACATCTGGTATTTTACTCAAAGCTTTTTCTTCTTCTTCTATCAAGAACGCCAATCAGCTGTCTTCACTCTGTTGTAAGTGTACAGCTGGGCGTGCTTGTGTTAACCAATTTAGTTTCTGTTTCTGTACTCCTAAGTCTGATAACTCTAAGTCAGTTAGTTTCTCCCATTTCGTCACTTTGTCACCTAAGTCTACCCACCTAACATTCCTGTTTTTGGTTAGGCTAACATGCGGTAGTTTATTGGATTTGTACAATTCCAAGAATTCCTGAGGCAATGAACAACTCACTACACTATTGCCCTCAGTGTCCCAGTATAAAGTCCGTAGTATTAGTCTATTTGCGGGATTCCTGAACAATTTTTGTTCATATTCTTTATCAGGTCCTGATGTGCTACAATAATATAGGGTACAATGTAACAAATGTTGTTGATCAACATCGAGGGGAAGCACCTTGCTGGTGGCTACATTCATTAGTTCCTTGGTCACTGCCCCTGGACCGGTTGTAACCAGGTCCTGGCTGTACCAATAATAGGCCTCACCCTCCGATCGTACTACAAAAGCATCAGTTTGTCTCTGTGCCTCCATACCATTCATGGTAGGGACTACTGCTATGCCAAAAAGTTGCATAAGATCTCTTCCTAATAAGTTCATGGGGCATTTGGCAGAAAGTACTATTTTACTTCTCTGGGTTATACCGAGACAGGGTCAGTTATTGCTATATCATGGGAAAGTGGCTCCCTGTACAGCTGTCCGTTTGCTGCTTTCACTAATATATAATCGGGTGACTCAGAATGTTCCGGTAACTTTGAAGGGTGTATCAAAGTTTGTGATGCTCCTGAATCACATAAAAACTTGACTTCTCTCCCTTCCACCAGAAGTGTAACTTCCGGTTTAGTGTCTGCTAAATAGAGCTCCAAGCTCAGTAGTGCCAAGTCTAAAACTTCACTTTCCCCAACTTCTACATCCGGTTGCATATCATTTGTTTCTTCTAAGGTATTTACATTATTCTCCTGCTCATTAGTCTCTCCTAATGACTGCCGAGCAGTATAACTGCCATCTAGTCAATCCTCATCATCCTTATCCTTTTTTTCCACAGGTGCCTTGCTCCTGCAATCCCTTGCTAAATGTCCTTCTTACGCAATTGAACCACTCACCTCTTTCTTTCCTGTCCTCATAAAACTCTGAGTTTCTGTCAGAACGTTTGTTACCCTGAGCATTTCGCTTACCCTTTTTGGCTGTTTGTACTACAAAAACTTCCGCACCGTCTTCAGCTGTGAAGACCTGCGTTTTCTTTTTTTTTTTACTGTTAAAATGTTTTTCGGCATGCCTAGCATACTCTAACAAGGCCTGGAGCCTACTTGTTCGGTGGTCTATCATATGCTTCGTGTCGAAGCTATTGATAGGGGCAATACAACCTTTTAAAATGCATTCTTCAACTGCTGTTCATATGGGCTATCATTTTTTTGATTTTCAGGAATAGTCATACCACTATGATTATTGAAGCATTCTAATAATCTACCATAGTATGCGTCTATTGTTTCATTATCTTGTTGTACGCATTGGTTAATACAAGTCCAATCTGCCCTAGGTTTCCATTTTTCAGTAATGCGGTCTGTAAGACCCTTCAATCTAGCATCTAGTTCTGCGTCACTATGTGGGAGTGGCCTGAGTTGCGCGTCACGGGCATTCCAGGCACCACAAATCATATGCCAGTCCGGACCCAAAATTTGTCTAACTACTTTTTCTACCTCTTCCCCATTCAGGTGATAACTCAATCTCATACCCTGTAAATCTTGTACAAATTTCTCAAAGTTAATTTTTGGATGGGGAATTCCCTCTGTAGCTTTCCGGATGTCTTCCGGTGTCCACGGTCTATACACTAAGAGAGTTGAGGCCTGGCCCTCCTGTCCTGCCTGTGGGTTTGGTACTTCAATTAATGGACAGATTTCCTCACTCTCATCTAATGAATTTCCGCTTGGTTGAACATCTATAAATGTTTGACGTGTTCGGGATCTAGTTCCGATAGGTTCTCTTACAAATGGTTGTCTTAATACCCCTGTTGTCTCCGGATAACATGGGGGGGGTCCAGCCCGCCCTCCCGCTTCATATTCTAAGTAAGGCATCGGAGGAGGTGGTAGGGGAGGGACCGATGCTACTATTGTATTATTATCCTCTTTGTCTAAAAATAATGCTTTTGCATTTTTATTTTCTGTTCCCTTCGGTTCACTTCCTCAATCCACCTATGTGCTTGAGGAACGCCCAACTGTCGTTGTTTTTTTGCCTGACCTTCTGCGTCAGATTTTAGCTGTTTCAAAAGTTTTACTAATGATATTTTATCTAATTTACCATCAAAGTCGTACTTATTAACCCATTTTGAAAAATGTCTCACATTATCTGCTCTTTGCAATTGCATATACTTTGCGTCTTCTGTTAGGGGCGGGTCACGTGACCCTTTAGTGCATTCATTTCCCATGTCTCTTAAAAAAAAAAGAACTGTTACGTAACCCTTTCTCTTGTACCACGTGGTATCTTATTCCCCGTATCCACAGTAGTGTCTAGAATGACTGTTTTACTTTGCTTTGTTTACTTCCTGATCTATGACTCAAGATACAATACTTCGACTACCTCTCTCCCTGCTATCACAAACCTTAGCAATAGCACAGTGTAACCTGGTCCCTGATCTAAAACAAAAACAAAGAGAGGAATTCTGCTTACCCGAGCCTCCCGCTTACTGCTATACTTCTTTTTAGGATCCAGTTTTCCGCTTTTCGGCCACAGATCAGACAAGTGGACAGCCTCTTTAGATACGACAATTCAGTCGGAGGTCTTTCCTTCTTCTGCGCAGGTTTCGGTGCCACCTATATGCTCTGACCTGCAGCTTACCAAGGGAATTCCGGTCCGAAGGACCAAAATGTTAAATAAATTTGTTAAAGTCAGACTGTAAAAATCATCTGGCATTTAAAAACAATGTCAGTCAATAACAAACAGTAATGCAGGAAACTCAAGTATCTAATTTGCAAATACTCTAATGTACATTAGGAGGCAAAAAACCATACACAAACTTGTACAGAATTTTGTCTAGTTTTATTGGTGCAACATATGACATTTTATATGTTTTACTATCAGCTTTTGCCCACCTCACTGACGTGGTCAGTGACAGGGTCTTTACATCATAGTAACTTATGAAAAAGTGCTGAGATGGTGTTTTTCAAAAATCTTTTTCCCATGAGAATATTACAGCCTTGCAAGCACCTGGTCAGTCACAATGTCCTTCCGAGGATGTAGCCAATTCAAGGTTCTTAGATTAGTTCGAATACAATGGGTGCATGTCTTCTTTAATGCTTCTCTTTGTCTCTTTCTTGTTCACCAGCTGGACATTATCTTTGATAGTGCGCACAAGGCTATTCTTCTGGTGGAAGCAGGAAAAGATACACATGCACACAGATTCATTATTTTCTAACTTTGCAAAATAATCTTTCACTGACAGACATGAGCCAGGCTGGGCTGATCTCTGCCAAGGCCAAATTTCTAGTTATACTGCAGCTTATGCTTCAAGCAATAATATGCGAGTTTATTTCTACTATTATTCTAGTAAAACAGAATTAAATGCATTACATATTTCAACCTTTGCTCTCCATATAGATTTGAGCACATTTATTCCTGTCTAAGGCACACATTTCTCTATATATCTGACCACACAACTTATATATGTCTGAATGTTTGAATACATATTTTCCTAAGCAGCATGTATGTAAACATATATTTTTCTAGGCAGCATATATGTAAATATATATTTTTCTAGGCAGCATATATGTAAATATATATTTTTCTAACAGTAGGTGACGCTCATGTTCAGATGATGGTCTCTGCACCAATTGCTGTTCCCCACTTGCTAATTGCATGCAGGCAGCTGTGTAGTTCTTCTAATAGCCAATGTCATAGCAACCCACTACTATAAATAACTACATGATGTGGGCATGTTCCCTTTATCTTGCCTGTATGGGAGACTTCCTTCATGTGTGGGGGCAGCAGTGTTACAGACAGCAGGTAGGAATACCTCTTACAACAAGACTTGTGGACACAGGCCAGCTACATGTTTGTATAAGATTCCAGACCTAGGCACAGTGTGTGAGTATTGCTGTTATATGTATTGAATACTGCTAGTTTTACAAGGTTTGTGTCTACGTGCTAGTTTTGCATGTAATGCAGTCTGTCTGCATAGCTCTCAACTGTGGGCCTATCCACATGATGGCCAGAGGATTGGCTGTTATGTTTTGTCTGTTCCCCACACAGGTCTTGTCCCTGACATATCAGTGGCATTCTCTCCGTTGATTGCTATCAGTACACGGCAAAATCCATTTGTGTTTCTGACTTCATATTCCTCAGTAAGGGTATGTTGCAAAAAATCCTGTAACACCAGCAACTTTCACAGTGTATAACAGCAATATTTCAAATATGGCCCTGTGTTTCAGTCTCTGTCCTCCACTTATATACCAGGCTTTTTCCAGATGCCATGCAGTAAGTGGTTGATAGGTATGGTCTATCATTATTTAGTGCTGACATTCCCGCTATCATTCAAATGATGTTGTGGACTCCCACACAAGTTTTGAGGTAGGGTCCATATATATGAAGGCTACAGCTGGACAAAACATGTGTGACCCTGTACAGTCTGGAGTTCAGTGTATAGAAAACACTGTTATATGCCCTTGTAAGACATTTTATGGGGGAGGGGTATTAAATGTTTTTAACCTAGCCTGTTACATCATGTGAGGAATATCAGTAATAAGAAACATAAAAGTATATGGCTACACATTTTCATACATTTCACCATGGGTATAATGGTGGGCTAGAGCTTATTGTCTTGCACACAGTTCTGTTTGTCAGTGTGATAGTGACATTTTAAGTTAAGCATTGTTATATAATGGATACATTTACATTGTGACAATTGATACTTTTCCCCCAGGGGGTTGACTACAGAGTGTAATTGAAGGCTGTTGAACTACATCTGTAATTAAGTGTTGATTGATTCTTGTCTTCAAGGCAAGTGTGTTTTTTACTGTTGTACTACTTGAAGGCTTTAGCCAAGACAGCAAAGTATGCTATTTTTTTGTAGATTACTGTATCATATGTTTTCTTTGAGAGTTACATTAATCAGTTATTATGTATTTCAAACACCTAAATACTATAAGAAATGGCATAAATAACTGAAATAGTACACAGATAAACATATATATGTATGCAAACTTTGTGATGTCATGTTATTTGCATTGTGTGGGGGAATATGTTTCATGCAATAATTTTCATTTGTAGCAAAGAATTAGACACTGGCCATTTGAAAAGGTGGCAACTGTAGGAATAAAGGCTGTTTAATATTCTGTGCACCCTCTGTATATACTCTTTATATATATATATATATATATGTGTATATATATATATATATATATATATATATATATATATATATATATATATATATATAGGAGTGTGTGTGCGTGTGTGTGTGTGTGTATGTGTATCATTAGAATATTTAGTGCTTCCACATTGTACATTATATATATATACATATATATATATATATATATATATATATATATATATATATATATATATATACACACATTTTACCTACTGTTGAATGACTGTGCTGAATAATATGTTTGAGGAAATATCACACATATCTACAGCTTAGTGGTAACTTGCTGTGGCTATGGTGTGTAGGATCCTGGGTTCAAGACTTGCAAGAGCTGATTATTTTGTTGCTGGGCAGAACAATGGCTGTTGGATACAGAGTGATTGAGGCACTTTTAAGCAGGTGTAAACAGGTTTGCGCTGCAGTAAGCAATGCTAAATTCCGGTTAAATAGGCTTACAGTTAGCCTGAAAAGTGTTTAATCGGTGTAGGCATTGCTTAGCTCTGCACAAACAGGCTTAATCCTGCTTACTACTGCTTAAAAGTGCTTACTCCCCCTTACTCCCATGTTAATTTCTTTAAAAGAAAAGAAAAAAGGGGTGATAGGACAGTGATGAAAAGTGAGGCATGCAGAGGGAAAGACAATAGGGAAAGTAGCTAGGGTTGTGCAGGATGGGTGTAGGAAGGTCCATAGCTGTCCATTCTTCTACAGCAACAGCTGTGCATATATACTGAAATTGGAGGTATATTTGGACACTCAAACCCCTGACAGAGGGGTGAGGACAACAATAATGTGTTGTGAAGCCAATTAGATCAGATTACATGCGTCCAGTGCACACATGTGCGAAATGAACAGCTATGTATGGGGCAAAACATTTTTTTGGAAACAGATTGTCCTTTTTTTTAAGGTGAGAGTGGGATGTTGGGGAAGGATAGTAGGCATATTTGGTGTGGTAGATTGGGGAGGCAGACATACAAGACAGCATACAGGGGCAGTATATGACTCATGTGGGGGTAAACACCTTGGACGAGGAGGGGTGTTTGGAAATCAGAAGCCCATGAGCCCTAACAGAAACAGTGGATTGAGGTCCCCACCCATGGACAGTCACCACTACACCTTCACGGCCCCGAAAGTGGCTGTGCTGGGGGCTGAGCAGGAGGGGCAGGCTGACCCTCTAATTGCAACATGTGGCTCTCAAGCTGGTGTAGCAGATCTCCAAACTCCTTTCGGAGCTCACTATGCACCAAACCCCAGACCTAGCTTTGGGTGACAGTATCCTGTCTGCGCCCACTCCCTGGGGGGAATGAGCTCTATCCCCCGAGATGGTTCCATACAAAAATGGTGCAGGACCAGCAGACGAGGAGATCCTGGGGTGGGTCCCAGATGTGCTGGGGCCCGGTGCCACAGCCAGATGAGATGGGAGAGGTGGGTCCGCTGGGACTGGCCTTCCCAAATATGTTATGGTGTTACAGTTTTAGAACATATGTGGGTTAGTAATAGTCAACACAATCCAGGATTAGTTATAACAGCGTGCATAGATATTCCCATTTACCAAAACAACATATTTGGAACAGTTGCATAGCAAACAGAGCACATGCATATATGGAACCACAGTGGCCATTACAATGGCATGCAGGTTACATTGATAGCAATAGGCCACCAATGATAGTATTTCAACACGGAATATTAATAGAAACACATTTCAATATTTGTTGAACAATAGGACATATGTCCCAACAGTAGGTTTGGTGTAAAACATACCCGTTAATTTATGTGTTTAGATTATTGTTGCAGATATGGTGGGGGGAGAGAGAGATGTCAATTAACAACTTGTATATCCTTGCAGTACTCACAGCTTTAATGATCATTACTGTAATCATTACTCCACAGGTATTATTACAATACCCTATGGCCTTGGTTTGGGCAGTGGTATGTTTGTACACAGTGTATAGTTCAACTGTCTTATAGCTACATTCTACTTCTCTTACCTGGTAGGCCTGTGGGGGGAATCTTTGTTAACACTATCTGACTGTTTCTACACATATTCCGAGTTTCCTAGTTAAAATTCTGCACATACCTCTTAACTGCTTAATGCAAAAAATCTGTACAAAGCTTGACAAAATGGGGGTACAAGTAGGGACATATTTTAAATATTGCTCTTATAAACTTTTAGAAAGTTGCTAAAGTAAAATGATTTGTTTTATTTTACATTTTCTGAAGGATCTGAAGTCTGAAACTCAAATGTGTGTCATTATTTAGTGACAACAATCCTGAGATCATCCTAGTGATTTGCCAGGAAAATAGAAGAACAGGCCAAAATATGAGGCAAAAAATATGGATATTCTGTGAAAATCTGTTCAGTTGAGAGGTATGATTATGCATACAGCTTACTACCACTCCCAGATTTGAACCATGGCTGTGTATGCTAAAAACACAACAATTTGTGTTTCATCAGAGTGAGCTATTTAGAAATTGCTGTTTCATTTTTTAGTGTTTTCTGTCTAAGTATCTCTTGGTTGTACAATCTGACCTTGTAATTACAACATTTTTATACAGACATTCCTAGACATAGTTTTTATGTAGCACAGTGTGAGAAACAGTTGACACAACAGTACTATTCACATATCAGATCTTGGTGAATGCAACATGTGAGGCTATACAATACCAGAGCAAACACAACCAGTACAGGATTTAGAACTTTATTGCCAGGCAGTTACACTTTTATTTAAATATGACCTATATGGCACAATTACTGTCATATTGTCTGGTTTATTCAGTACAAACCATACACATTTTTATACTGTCAGGTGACATTTTACTCCTTTATATTTATTTGGTATGGCTACTACAAGCAGGATTGTTACTCACCAGCCTCACGACGCAGCCTTTGCAACCTGCTGGCATGGGCTTCCTGGTTCAGAGCCCACTCAGCTGCAGCTGTAATGAGAATAGAGAAACATTTTTGCATACCTATCCATCACATACACAGGCTGGACTTTGGTAAACAATTATTGCTATGAATACTTACACACTGCTGGGACATCTCCCCTGTCTCTTGTTTCTTGGACCCAATGTTCCAAGAGCTCCCTCTTCATCTGTTTCAAGTCGGCATAGTGGTGCTGGACCTGCTCACCAGTCCGAGGGATACCAGTGGCTCTGGTAAGATCATGGCCGAGACATTCCCAGGCTTCTGCTTTATATTGGGAGCCCTGGTATTGGGCCTGCAGCAGTCTCATGTCATGTTTTTTTACCAGGAGTCCTACCATGACCTTGGACTCATGTATGCCCCAGCGCTGCAACCGGAAGTGCATGCCCTCTCCAACACCTGCCATACTGCTTACAGTGGAGAGCTACAACCAGTTATGAGCTGTATTTCCGCCTGCGGGGTTTAAATACATCCAATTTCCTGCCCTTTGCCATGATTGGATGGTTTTGAAAATGCTGAGCTAAGGTAAGCTACAGGCTAACCTGCTTAGCTAAAGTTGGCAGTGCTTAAAGGGGCAGGTTCAGCATTGCTTACCAATGGGCAAATACATTTAGCTGGGCTATTCATTGCTTAGTATTCATATGTACACAATGCTTACACCCGGTCAACATAGCTGTGCAATGCTTAGCATTGCTTATGTTTTATTATATTGGTCTACCACCTGTATGGGATTGATTCATCATTCATTACATAATATAGATTTATTTACCTTCCCTGACATCCCCCAATGTGCTGTGATTAATTTATTCTTGTGTGATTATACTGTATGGGACACTTGTGTTTATATGGGAGTTTCACTACTTTATTACACTGACACCTCACATCTGGGCCTAATACACTACTCTGGTTGAGAAAAATCAGTTACTTCTTACATAAATATACAAAAAAATAAACATTTTAATGTTTACACATACAAAGCAGAAATGGCTTTGGTGAGGCTTGAACTGTGAAAGCCTACATGCAAGGCATTTGCTCTAATCGCTACACTATTGCACTTATGCTTATGCTGGATGTCTATTGCTTTTTAACTTATTGTGCCATTTTAGCTGGGTTAAGCATAGCTCAGCAATAGGCACACCCACATAGCTACGCTTAAACTTTATTGTATATATAAAAAAATGATTTTTTTGTTGTTTTTTTTATTTGTGCCCTTCAAAATATCCATGCTAATGCTGAACCTGCTATTCTATAAACTTTCTGCTTTGTAGGGATGATTGTCCCTTATGACTTTGTCCACATTCCTTACTCTAATGGGTTGGGGGGTGTGCACTATGTGCTTATGCTAAATCTGTTATTCTATCAACTTTTGGCTTGGTAGGGATGACTGTCCCTTATAGCTTTGTCCAGATTTCTTACCCTGATGGGTTGGGGGTGTTATGAGCATTCTCGCTCATTTTAAATTGCTGAACGGCAATTCTGGAGTGCAAGGGGCATGTGTATTGCGAGAGCTCTGCTCTCAGACACACCCCCTGCACTCGTACATGGAACCATGTCTGTTTTACAGCATGGCAGTATGCCTTCATACATATGCATGGCACACTGCTGTGCTGAACAGGAATGGTCCCTAACATGCAGGAATAACTTAATCCTGCACGGCTGCTTGCTGAATCTGGGGGCACAGTATAGCAGCAACATTTTCATTAGTTACAGATCTCTTAATGTGGAATTATTCAGATGACTTTTACTTCTGCAGATATTGTGCATATTGACTGGTACTGGTGTATTGCAAATGATAGAAGTTTGAGTGGCCTTCTATAATTGAAATATTCTGAATTCGACAGTTTTGTCATTATTGGTTCATGTTTTGTTTTATTGCTTACTAGAAAAATGTTCAACACTATAAATTTAAAACACGCTCTAACAAGTGGTGCTGTATTATGCAAGGGATATAATTTAATTATTATATATTATAATTTAATACAGTCAGGAAGGTGAGTCATAGGACTTTTGCATGGTCCTAAAAATGTGTGCAAGGGGCCTATGATTTGAAAATAACCCAAAAGTAAACTTAATCCGCCACTGGCCAGATGCATTTTCTTTGAATGTGGATTTCAATGCTGTTTCAGTGAATGTGACTTTCAAACACAGAGAAGTTTAAGTCTGTTTTCATTGTGAGACTGTATTGCTTTATTTAGGAAATGTCTCTCATTGCTTGTGCTATAAAATTTGAAATAAGTTTTAAATTAAATCCAAATATCTGTAATCATTGTAGAAGTAAATCATAAAACAGTATGCACACTGAGAATTTTGAACAGTGTTTATGGCAACTACAAAGAAATGGAGAAATAGCCCAAGTAATGGGACACTGGAATGGCTGTGTGTGTGTGTGGAGGGGGGGGGGGGGATACCCAAGTTGCATGCATTTTGCTTTTACGTATATGTCCAGAATTTTTTACATGAAAAGTTAGCAACCCTATGTGTTCTTCTCCTTTGCCTTCATGTTATGTGCTGAAATTGCTTTTATTTCTGTTTAAATCCATCTTCCCCACTCCCTTTCACCATGTTTCTTTGCCAACTTCATTCTTTTCTTGCCATTATAATTGACTGCTTGTACTTCTCCCCACCACCCTCCTTTCTGCCTCTTTTATGGCCTATCATTTGCCGCAGTCACAAGACTTCCATTCCTGTGTAGCCTTCTCCTCTTAGCTCTCTTTTGTTTGTTTGTTTGTTTGTTTTTTTGCCTTTCCCTCAAACCTTTGTGTGTATAACCCTGATCACCTTGATTAAAGTCCATAGCTTTTTCAACTATTTTATTTACTTACAAACACAAAAGCCATCTTTAACACTGTTACTAGATCATTATGATATACTCCCTAAAATTCTACATCATCAAGTTTTTATTTGAAGTCTTAGCCTCCCCACACACACACATGCACACTGTACACCACACTGTAGTCCAATTACTGTTGTATAACTACTCCTGCAACAGGGCACTGCTGACCCCTTTCACCTTAATAATGATTATATCCAGAATGTTATCAATTTTGGTATAGCCTAACGGCAGCTAGCTGAGCTTATCATGGTCTAAGACCACCATCACATGACAGTCCCTCTCTACATTTGAGACAGGAACCACCCAGTCTGTCCTGGCAACTTCAGATTCATGATGAATATAACCCTCTTCCTTTAATTTCTTTCAGGTTTATCATCCTCCTCCCCTTGACATGATTTAAGTCAGTACACCACATAAACCCTCCACTAATCCCCTTCATCTACATTCATTGCCAGAATACTTACTGCAGGTTTTGACTTTGGCTAGTCCCTTGCTCCTTCACAGGATAGTGTTTGTCCTCTTCACTTACCTTCTGTTTAAGTCCCTTTCTTACATAACTCAACTCCTGTCACCCTTGATCTCTCCCCTCCCTACATAACTCACATTCCTCCCAGCCCCTGATCCCTCCCCTCCCCTCTTAGTCTGGCTTAAAAGTCTGTGCCCCAGCACCTCTGTATACCAATTCCTTTTATAAGTGGCCCTTATTTATTTATGTATTTTCTTTTATAGCAGTAATGTCTACACTCCAATTCTGCATTACTTCTTACAGATTCTTATTTTCATTCATTAAATAAATATTACACAGCCTTGGTTTGAGATAGCCTTCCTTGTTTTTGAGCTATATGCTATGTCTATTTTCTTAATTTGCATTCTGACTAACTACCCCTGTGCTCCTTCTGTTGTATCCCAACAGAGTTTCATTTTAGATTAAAGGAGTGATCATGGAGCTGCAGGTTTCATACCCCAAGCCGAGTACCAATGTTTTTTGTGGGTTAATAAAAAGCTCAGCCCTGATGCAGAATCAATATATCTACCAGAATGACAGAAAAAAGTATGTGGAAATTTCAAAGAGAATGGACTTTATTTTTTATTTATTTGTCTTTGTTTACCAGGAAAGTCCGACAGGGTAATACCCATTTTCAGCCGAGGCCCAAGGAGAAAAGCTCTATTTGTTTACATCGCATTATACTTAGTTCCGGTTAAATTTCTATTCACATTTATACACATACAATAGTTACATTTCTACATTATAAAATTTTACAGGCAGCAGTTATGTATAAAAATTGTTTGTCATTTCAGCGAGAGGTTGAGGGTATTGTGTTTAAAGAAAGTATCTGGAGAGTACTGTATGGTGAGCACAAAGTTTTAACCTGGTGATCAGCATGTACAGGACCAGGATTTATTAGATTGTTGTTTAAGCAGTAGTTTAACGCTACTGAGTTTGTCAGAGAGCTTTATTTGTGTGGGGCTGCTATTCCAGAGTTTAGCAACATACTGGGAGTAGAGCAAGTCTCCTGCAATATTATTTGACTTATTTGTGAGTAGTAAGAATTTGTTACTAGAACAGAGGTCCCTTGCTGAACATTTTGTAGTACAGGGCAGTTTTGTAGTGATTGCTTTATGACAGTCTATATTTAGCAGTGTATGTCTAACTTAGACTACATGGTGTAACTACCCAGCACTTTTTTATTCCTTGCATTTTTACATAAATACATGTTATAGTCATGGAAGTATGTAAATATTGACTGTATAAGAGAAAAGCGGACACACATGCTAACATATTTCTGACTTCAGACCTGACATTTTAAGTCATCTCAATGGGAATCATGTATAAATTCATATAATCATATAAAGCACACAAAAGGCAACACAAAACATTACGTACTCCATTTATTATTTTGTTATGCTGAAGCAGGCACTACTTTGAAATGCTAACTATAAAAAAATTACAAAATGTTTGACAAAAAGTTTAAAAAATAAATGGGAGGGTTCCTCTGATAATTTGTGCCAACAAAAGAGGCAGGCAGGATTGTCCTTTTTCCCTTTTGTTATTTGTTTTATACTTAGAACCACTAGCAAAGAAAATAAGGGACTCAGACGTTCAAGGATATAATTAGTATTGTGTTCAAGAAAAGTTGGCTTTGTGGATTGTATTATTTTGTGCCTGATGAAACCAGATAAGGACATCTCAGTAATGTGGTATATTCTGAGACAGTTTTGTTTTTTGTGGATGTAAAATTGATAAAGATAAAACAAAGGCTATGGCTATAAAATGTGTACCCACACATGAATTGGTTCAACAATACCCTTATTTATGGGGACATGATAAAATGAAGAATTTAACAGTATGAAATAAAAGGATTCAGTTATGGCAGCTAAGGATATGTGGGAAGAGGCTAAACAAAAGATAGTACAAAAACTGAGAAACTGGAAGTTCTTGCCTATGAATATGGATAGAAAGATGCAAGCAGTAAAATGTTTTAGTCCCTTTAGATTTATACGCAGGTCAGGCGTATTTTTATCAACCAAAAGAGAAGTTGTGGACAGTAATGAATAAAGTATTGAATGATTTTATTTGGGAGGGAAGAGGGCAAGAGTCAGGTAGGATAAGTTGATCCTCCCAAAAGGACAAGGAGGTTTAGAATTACCTAATTTGAAGCAATATTTTACAGCTACACAGTTACAGTTGTTATACATAACACAAGTAGAAAGCAACAATTCAAAGTGAAAAGAGATGATGATGAAGCAGGGGAGGTAATTATATAAATAAGGAAAGAATGCAATTTTGAACAGAGACCTTTAAGGAGGATAACAATAGTCATATAGAAATATTATATTATATTATATTATATTATATTATATTATATTATATTATATTATATTATATTATATTATATTATATTATATTGTATTATAATTAGTAGGGCATATAAAATATTGTACAATAGCTATAGAAATCAATCAGAAGAGGTCAGAAAAGATTGAGAAGAGAGATTACATATGTAATTCACAAAGAAACAATGGAGGACATATGCATGACTCCAAATATGCAACAAAGTTTTGAAGATTTAAGATTTTTGCCTGGAAATTTTTGCATAGATACTTTTGTACCCCAAGCAGACTCTAAAGAATTTTTCCCCAGGTAGATAGCAAATGTTGGAGGTGTGACGGGGAAGAAAAGAGTAACTGAGAACATAGGTTTTGGGAGTGTAATGAGTTGGCAGACTTTTAAAATTCCCTGCAGAGTACTCTGTCAGGAACACTGGGTGAGCAAATGAGTGGCGCTAAGAAAATTATTCTTTGAGCTTGGATACAGGATCTGGACTGTCTATTATAACAAAGACCTTTTTAAGTCTAATTCTGGTAGCTGCCAAAAAAAACAATTACTAGAGAATGTAAATCAAATCTAAACCAACTGAAAATTGTAACAGAGATAAAAGAACAGGAGGATGGATCTTTAGAAAAGGACAGGAGTAAACTACACAGACAAAAATGGGAGCAGTTGGAGCAATGCATGCAGAAAAATGTTATGTAGGAGGAATGAGGTTTAAGAGATAGCAGGAGTTGAATATTTTTTATAATTTTCCCTAGATTATAAGATATAGAACAATATATGTGATGTATAATGTTTGTAAATGCAAACTTGTAAATATGGCTTGATTACTTTTATATAAATGTAAGTTTGCCTCTGTCACAAGTAATAATTAAATAAAGGTATTTAAAATAAATACATAAATAAATTGAATGTGCAAGACTCATTCACTGGTGGTAGCTCCTCAAAAAATAAAAACTGCACAACAAATTTGTGGAAGAAGGTTTGCTGACTCATTCAGAGTTTTATAAGCCCATGTCTGCAGTGGTTCTAATCCTGACAACAGCCTTAACGTCTCTGGATGAAATGAGAGATCTCCTCTCAGGCAGTTCTGGCTCTCACCTGAGGGAAACCTATATGATGCAGTCAAGATGCTGCAAGACGAGTACGTAGACAAACTACAGTGCTGGATCTGCTGCTTTCAGTATTCACCATGTTATTTACCATCTTTATGGTAAGCAAAAAAATATATATATATATTAATAAAACACTAATAATCAAAAGCATTTCTGCACCAACATTCCTCAGTGCTAGCCATATATCTAACCGCTCTCTTTCACTGACTCTTGATGTCATTTTCATGAATCTTTTAAACAGTTAATATCAAACGGAAGTAAAGCGTTTCACATTGTGAATGACATATTTCTCCTCTTTGTGCAATCTGCCTCACCCAGGGACATTAGTGCTATGTGTTAAATAAAATCAAGAGTTCAATACACAGGAGGTTCAGGTTCAAAAGTTTACTAGTGTACACCAGGAGGCAAAAAATGTACAAGTACAGAATTTTGTCTGACATGAAACAGGAAGTATACAATTTTATATAGTCTTTACATTCAAGCTGTACCCACCTTACTGACGTGGTATGTCACAGGGCATCTACATCACTCTAGCTTACAATGTCCTATTCATTGATCTATGCTGATGCTGTATATTTTAAAAAAGTTTTCCTCTGGTAACAATACGGCCTTGCTATCCACCTGGTCAGACATAATGTCTTTCTGTAAAGTTACTTCTTCAAGGCTTCAAACTAGTCCGAATACAATAGCAGATTCAGTCTTTTAATACACTTCTTTGTTCCCTGTAACACTTTCCCAACAGCTGCATGTTATCTTAGTAACACATATACAAGGCCAAATCATCCTAGCAGGAAAGAGCAGAAGATTTCATTATTTCACATATTTAATTTCCTGACCCAGCAGATAATCACTTGTGAAAAGCATAAACATTAAGACTAGCTGAGCTGGCAGCTGCCAGGGTCAGAGGTCAACTTGCTACAAGCCACACTGCAGTTTCAAAACTACTTACAATTGCACGTGAATTCAGCCTTTTTGTTATATCATTAATAGAATAAAATGCATTACATACTACTTTGCTTTTAAACTAGTATTTCACATATATTTAAATGCATATTTTTCTAACATTTTCCCTCCTATTAATTCTTTTTATTCTAGGTGAGTCATTCGATCTATACTTCGGAAAAAGTTTCATCTGAGATCAATTTTTCAATCTCGATATCTTGGTACAAAGTTTCAGTGACAGATACATCAATAAAATCTTTGATTAATCTTTTCATGCAGGGAATTCCACAACAAACACATGCTCCTATTAGGAGTATACCCACACAAATAGCAATCAGAATATTCATTAGGATGGAACCCCACCCCACCCCCGAATAGATTCTGGAAAAAGTCCGTCAGTGGGTTTGGGCCTGGTTCAGTCATGGCTGATACTTGCTGAATTACCTCTAGGTGGTTGTTAATTTCATGCCTATTGTCTGGTATGTATGCACAGCATTCTTCTTTGATAAGCACACACGTACTACCTCTCGCCACTAGGGTGAAGTCAAGAGCCATTCGATTTTGTAGCACAACAGTTCTCATTGCATTCAGTTCATCAGTCACCAGTTCTAGGGCAGAGAAAGTTGCATTACTCATTACTTCAAGAAGTTTCGACAGATTCCTCAGCTCCCAGATCGATTTGACTGCTCCATATGCTGGGAATATTCTTGCCCAAGATATAACACTGTCACTCAAGTCCGTATGAGTCAATTTGCTTTTGTCCTTTACGTTATTATGGTCTTTCCAGCCAGCTTTGATCCGTCCTACTGGATTTACAAGTTTCTCGACTGGACCTCCAGGTTTCCGAGCTACTTCTCTCATGTTTCGTATCTTTCCCAAAGGTAATTCTGCAGTATGTCTTATTGCCGGAACCAGATAACCCAAAAAACAACTGCTGGACCAATTCTCAGGTAGCCATTTATATGCTTTTTTCCCACAAATAAAATAACAATTTTCTACTTTAGTACTAATACACATTAACCCTGCATGAAACATTTTCTGGTCTATAACTGACAATTGTTTAAATAAAACAGGATTTTTGCGAATTTCATTCATGGTTGTTTTCAGTGAGTTCAAATATGAGTCATAATTAGTATTGCAAAGAATATTGCCATTACTAGTCTTAATATAACACCGATAAGATATTGTTATATTACAATTGCTCCAGCCCACCTGGAGAGTGTCATTTTTGTAAAAACATACAATTCCCTTTTGTGTGATAGGTAAAAATAAAGCTATTTTGTCCTGTGAGCTCACAGTTCCTGTATCAAAAAGTAAATTCTCCCAAGTCGCATTTATCCCCAAAGGGACAGCGGACATTATCAGTCCTCCATATGCTGTTGGTATAGCTGTACAAACCCAGCAATTCAAAATGTTCATAGTCTCTGCATATACACGCTTCATAGCTAGGTATGTGTTAAAATTTGGATGCCAGTCTATAGACGTTTCGTCACGCCTTCCCACTTTCACTTGTGTGGTTGAGTGAAGGAAAAACCAGAACAAGAGGAAAATTGTCACAATTATAGTCAATAAATGTATACTCAACAAAATGATTATGCAACATCTCTGGGGTTGGTCTAAATTTCTATTTGCTTTGTTCTTGGCCATTTTGCCCTTGTTGTATATCAGTCACAAAGTTTTTATCAAGTTGAAAGTTCTTTACCGGTTTGCAGTGTGTCAAATGAACCCAGGACGTCCTCTCAGCCACTCTGACTGCAGTAGGCATTGCCAACAGTACCTGGTACGGTCCTTCCCACTTTGGACTCGCCCAATTCTTCCTCTTCGTCACTTTCAGCCACACCCATGTTCCGGGATCCAAAACTGCTTCCACCGGTCTGGTCTGTTCCTTATCTGAAAAAGAGTTAAACTGCAAAACAGATTTATTTGTTAACAGTTTCCTCATATAACTAGCTAATGAACTGTCAGCCTCTTGTTCTGCGGGCATGAGAGCTTTCCACTGAGGCACATATTATGCTCTCCCAAAAAACATTTCAAAGGGAGTCAAACCCTTCACATTTGGAACCGTTCTCATACTCAGCAGTGCCAAAGGCAGACAGTGTGTCCAATTCTTTTGGGTCTCTTCAACTAACTTCCTAAGTTTACTTTTAAGGGTTCCATTGTACCTTTCCACCAGTCCTGCTGACTGGGGGTGGTAGGCACAATGGTTTTTCAAGGAGATTCCAAAAAAATCTTCCAAGTTGCTGAATTGTCTGATTGACGAAATGTGTACCATTGTCACTATAAATTCTCTCCGGAATGCCAAACCTAGGGATTACTTCTTTTATCAGGGCTTTTGCCACTGTTGCTGCATCCGGATTTTTAGTTGGAAAAGCTTCTACCCATTTAGAAAACATATCTACAATGATTAAACAATACTATTTCCCTTCACACTTATTTAATTCTATAAAATCCATACAAATAGTATGGAACGGATACGGTGGTATAGGAAAACATCTTGCTTAGGTTTAAATGCCCCTTGTGCATGATGCTTGTTACAAGTATGACAAGCTGCACAAAATTTTTTTGTATAGTTTGTGAATCCATATGTTTGGAATATTCGGTTTACTAACTGTACCATCCCCCCTGTTGAGACATGGCACTGCCCATGGCTCAACAAAGCTGCATATCTAAATAAATTAGACGGCAATATTGTTTTTTTCTCTTTGAAAATGTACAGTCCATTTTCAAGAATTGCGCCTTGTTTTTCCCATTTTTGTTTTTCTGTTTTTGTAGTAAGCATCTGCATTGTTTTTAACATGTCTAAATCTAAAATCTCAGAGGGTTTTAATTCCTCATTTAAAAGTAAAGTCTCTGAGTCTGAGGCCACTTGCTTTGCAGCTGCATCAGCTCTTGCATTGCCTTTCGAAATTCTATCCTGTTGTTTTGTATGAGCTATACATTTGCAAATAGCTACTTTGGTAGGTAACTGAATAGATTCTAATAATTCCAAAATAAATTGTGCATGATTAATTGGTTTTCCACTAGATGTTATCATTCCCCTATTTTTCCATTGTTGCGCAAATACATGTACTGTAGAGAAAGCATACTGACTATCAGTATATATGTTTACACATTTGTCTTTTGCTAAAGTACATGCCCGTGTCAAAGCTATCAATTCTGCTGCTTGTGCAGATAAGTTATGTGGTAAGGATTGAGCTTCTAGAATGTCAGTGTCTGTAACTACTGCATACCCCACTAGATTCTTTCCTGTATGGCCCCTTCTGCATGAGCCGTCCACGTAATATGTCACCTCGGCATTATCCAAGGGCATATCTGTGAGATCTTGTCTAGGCAAGGTTAACTGTTCAATCTCTTGCAGGCAGCTGTGTGGTGTGCCATCCACAGGAGTCGGAAGTAATGTTGATGGATTTAATGTCGTACATCATTCAATTGTCATATGAGATTGGCTCAGCAGTATAGTCATACATGAAAGATGTCTAGCAGGAGAAAGATATGCTACTTTTTCTTGCAGTAAAATTATTGTGACTGCATGAGGCACTCTCAATGTGAGAGGGTGGAACAACACCACTGAGGCCGAAGCCTGTACTGCCATTGCAGCTGCAACTACCGCTTGTACACAGTGAGGCAAAGATCGTGCCACTGGGTCTAACTGTGATGAATAATAGGCTATGGGGCGTTGTTTATTCCCGTGTTGTTGCGTCAGTACTGACGTCATATATCCTTGCTTGCAATCTACGGTCTGAAAGAACCGTTTGTGATAATTTGGGAGTCCTAAAACTAATGAAGAAGCTATCAACTGCTTCAACCTGCAGAAAGCCGTTTCTGCTTCGGGTGTCCATTGTAAAATATCTTGTGCTGCCATTGGTGTCTTATATATCAAGTCAGTCAGTGGAGCAGATTCCAAAGCATAATTTGGTATCCAACTCCAACAGAAATTAGTTGTCCCCAAGGAGGACATCATTTCCTTCTTGGTTGCTGGTTTGGGTGCTTGAAAAATTGCTGTTTTTCTATCCTCGTCTAATATCCTACCTTCATTGGATATCACATATCCTTGGTATCTAACTTGCTTTTTCCAAAGTTGTAACTTACTTTTATTTACTTTGTGTCCTTGTGTTGCTAAAAATTTCAATAACGCTACAGTATCCTCCCTGCATTGCTGCTGGGTGGGGGCTGCTAGCAAGATGTCATCTACGTAAAGTAGAATTTGACTACCTCCTGGTGGGGTAAACCCTGCCAGGTTGCTAGCCATTTCTTGTGCAAATATTGTTGGGCTATCACAATATCCCTGTGGTAGTCGAGTATAAGTATACCTTTTACCCAGAAATGTAAATGCAAACCAATATTGACTATCAGGATGTATAGGTATCGAAAAGAAAGCATTACTGATATCTACCACAGAGAAATATTTTTGTTGCGGTTTTAAATCGTTTAACAAAGTATGTGGGTCTGGCACCGTGGGTGCTCTGGGTATCACTGCATTGTTCACAGCTTGTAAATCTTGAACCATCCGCCATTCCCCGTTTGCTTTTTTAACAGGAAATAGGAGTGTATTACATGGTGAATCAGGAGATTCTACCAGTACTCCTTCCCTGAGTAATGCTGCTATTATAGGTTTGATTCCTATTTCTGCATCCTTCCTTAAGGGGTATTGTCTTTTCTGTGGCCTAAATGCTGATTTTGGTGTAATTGTAACTGGTCCTGCTGTTCGAATAAGTCCTACATCTGACTTGCCTGTCGACCAAAGAGTCGTTGGTATTTTACTTAAGGCTTTTTCTTCTTCTTCTAATAAAAATGCTAATCAGCTGTCCTCGCTAGATTGCAAGTGTACAGCTGGATGTGTCTGTGTCAACCAATTCAACTTTTGTTTTTGTATTCCCTGTTCTGACAATTCTAAGTCAGTCTGTTTCTCCCATCTTGTTACCTTTTCTCCTAAGTCTGCCCATTTTACGTTTTTGTTCTTTGTCAAGCTGACATGTGGTAATCGATTTGATCTATATAATGCAATGAATTATTGAGGTAATGAACAGCTAACTACACTGTTCCCCTCAGTATCCCAATACAAAGTACGTAAAACCAATCTAGTTGCACGATTTCTGAACAATTCTTGCTCATACTCTCTATCAGGTCCTGGCGTAGTACAGTAGTATAGAGTACAGTGTAACAAATGCTGTCGATCAGTGTCGAGGGAGGGGGCTTTACTGATGGCTACGTTCATCAGTTCCTCGGTTACTGCCCCTGGACCAGTTGTAACTAGGTCCTGGCTGCACCAGTAAAAAGTTTCACCCTCCGATCGCACTACAAAAGTATCCATTTGCCTCTGTGCTTCCATACCCTGCACAGTCAGAACTACTGCTATGCCAAATATCTGCATAAGGTCCCTGCCCAATAGGTTCACTGGACACGTTGCAGAAACAACAATTTTACTTCTTTGGGTCATACCTGAAACAGGGTCAGTTATTGCTATATCATGGGAAAGTGGTTCCCTGTATAGCTGTCCATTTGCAGCTTTCACTAGTATATAAACAGGTGATTCAGAATGTTCTGGTAATTTGGAGGGGTGTATCAGGGTCCGTGACGCTCCTGAGTCACACAGGAATTTGACTTCCCTTCCCTCTACCAGAAGTGTAACTTCCGGTTTCGTATCTGCTAAGTAGAGCTCTAAGCTCAATAATGCTAAATCCAAAATTTCACTTTCTTCATCTTCCATATCTACTTGCACTTCCTCTATTCCTTCTATCACATTTATATTTGTCTTCTGTTTATTAACTTCTCCTGATGATTTCTGACTTTTGCATGATGTATCTTCACTATCATATAGTCAGTCCTCATCTCCCTTATCTTCTGTAATTACCTTTTTGTTCTGTTTACAATCCCTCGCTAAATGTCCCTTTTTCCCCGCACTTAAAGCACTCACCTCTCTTTTTCCTTTCCTCAAAATCTTCTGATCGTTTGTCAGATTGTTTGTTTCCCTGGGCATTTTTCTGGCCCTTTTTATCTGACTGTAACACAAATACTTCAGCTCCGTCTTCAGCAGTGAAGACTTGTGCCTTCTTTTTCTTCTTGCTATTAAAATGTCTTTCAGCATGTCTGGCATATTCAAGTAAGGCTTGTAGCCTACCTGTTCAATGGTCTATCATATGCTTCGTAATGAAGCTATTGATAGGTGCAATGCAACCTTTCAAAAATGCATTTTTTAATTGTTGTTCATATGGGGAATCATTTGTTTGGTTTTCAGGAACCGTCATACCGCTATGATTATTAAAACACTCCAATAATCTAGCATAGTACCCATCTATTGTCTCATTTTCCTGTTGTATGCATTGATTAATGCAAGTCCAGTCTGCTCTAGGTTTCCATTTCTCAGAGATTCGGTCTGTAAGACCTTTCACTCTGTTATCTAATTCTGCATCACTATGTGGGAGTGGTTTGAGCTCTGCATTATGAGGATTCCAGGTGCCACAAATCATGTGCCAATCTGGACCTATAATTTGTCTTACTACTTTTTCTACTTCTTCCCCATTCAAGTGGTAACTCAACCTCATACCTTGTAAATCTTCTAAAAATTTCGTAAAATTAACTTTCGGATGGGGAATTCCCTCAGTAGCTTTCCGGATATCCTCCTGTGTCCATGGTCTGTATACCAAGAGTGTTGGGTCTTGCCCTGCCTGTCCTGCCTGAGGATTTGGGACCTCTATAAGTGGACATATTTCTTCCTCACTATCATCCTGTAGGTTTCTCTCTATTTGATATGATTCTGCGTCCCCATGTATTTTTCGTGCTCGGGACCTAGTTTCAATAGGATCTCTAACAAATGGTTGTGGTCTCACTGAGACTTCAGGATAACGCGGAGGCGGACCAGCCTGTCCACTCACTTCATATCCAGAAAAGGGTAAAGGAGGTGGCAAGGGAGGAGGAGGAGCTGTTGCTATTACCAAGTTATTATCTTCTTTGTCTAAAAATAATGTTTTTGAATTTTTAATCTTCTGTTCTCTACGATTTGCTTCCTCAATCCACCTGTGTGCCTGAGGAATGCCTAACTGGCGTTGCTTTTTTGCCTGACCTCCCGCATCGGATTTAAGTTGCTTAAGGAGTTTAACCAGCAAAGTTTTATCTAATTTACCATCAAATTCATATTTGTTAACCCCTTTAGTATAATACCTAACATTATCAGAACGTTGTGATTGCATGTATTTTGCGTCTTCGGTTAGGGACGGATCTTGCGATGTTTTAGTGCACTGATTTCCCATGGTAAAAGAAAAATGTTACGTAACCCTTCTTATCACGTGATATCAAGTTTTCAGTTCCTTTTCACAGTTTATCTAGAATAACTGCCTACCTTATTCTGTTACCCTGATCTATGACCAAATATACAGTAATTCCTTTTGTCCCTGATCTGCATAACAAATCTTGACAACAATATTTACTGTAACCTAGACCCTGATCTAAAACAGAAAAAAGGCAAAATCTTCCTACCTGAGCCTCCGGTATTGAGTCGTCCAGGATCCGCTCTTCGGCCACAGATCAGAAAGTGGTCAGCCTCTTTAAACGACAATTCAGTCGGAGGTCTTTTCACCCAAGAAGAACCATTTCTGTAACTTTTCCTGCGCAGTATTCAACCACCGGTAGACTCTGATCTGCAGCTGTCTGAGGGATTTCTGGCTAAGAAGGACCAAACTGTTAAATAAAATCAAGAGTTCAATACACAGGAGGTTCAAGTTCAAAAGTTTACTAGTGTACACCAGGAGGCAAAAAAACGTACAATTACAGAATTTTGTCTGACATGAAACAGGAAGTATACAATTTTATATAGTCTTTACATTCAAGCTGTGCCCACCTTACTGACGTGGTATGTCACAGGGCATCTACATCACTCTAGCTTACAATGTTCTAGTCATTGATCTATGCTGATGCTGTATATTTTAAAAAAGTTTTCCTCTGGTAACAATACGGCCTTGCTATCCACCTGGTCAGACATAATGTCTTTCTGTAAAGTTACTTCTTCAAGGTTTCAAACTAGTCCGAATACAATAGCAGATTCAGTCTTTTAATACACTTCTTTGTTCCCTGTAACACTTTCCCAACAGCTGCATGTTATCTTAGTAACACATATACAAGGCCAAATCCTCCCAGCAGGAAAGAGCAAAAGATTTCATTATTTCACATATTTAATTTCCTGACCCAGCAGATAATCACTTGTGAAAAGCATAAACATTAAGACTAGCTGAGCTGGCAGCTACCAGGGTCAGAGGTCAACTTGCTACAAGCCACACTGCAGTTTCAAAACTACTTACAATTGCACATGAATTCAGCCTTTTTGTTATATCATTAATAGAATAAAATGCATTACATACTACTTTGCTTTTAAACTAGTATTTCACATATATTTAAATGCATATTTTTCTATCACTATGGATTGTCAGCATTAAACTTTTTGGATGCCAGGTTCAACTCTAGGTCTCCTGTGACCCTTTATGTGATGGATTAGTATGAAAACTGAATGAATGAATGAATGAATGAATGAATGAATGAATGAATGAATGACTACCCCACCTCTTATGGTATACAGAATACTCATAAAGGGTCAGTATCCATAGACAAAATTGGGTCCAGAATTTTTGAAAGACTGTGCCAGAGCCATGGGAAAAAATTTGCTCTTCCGAGAATACACACACACAGCACAAGCACACCAAAATATATAATCCACACATACACACTTCACAGAACCCTACACTAAACCATACATACACTGCCAGCTATCCACTTACCTTAACCCAGCCCTATCCCTAAGATCCCTAACTAATGCACACTCACCTTACCCGCTCCCTAACCCTAAGGTCCCTAACTAGCACACACTCAACTTACCTGCTCCCTAACCCTAAGGTCCCTAACTATTGCACACTCACCTTACCCGCTCCCTAACCCTAAGGTCCCTAACTATCGCACACTCACCTTACCTGCTTCCTATCCCTAAGGTCCCTAACTATCACATGCTCGCCTTACCTCGGTCTGTTTGCACACACTTTCTTTAACCTGGTTCGTCACCTTCACACCACAGTCGAGGAAATAGTGAAGCCGCAGAAACGGCCCACCGAATACTTTCCCTAGGAAAATATTCGGTGTTCTGCAGCTTCGCTATTTCAAGCATTTGCTGAATTAGGGTCGATATTATAACATTCGAAGTTTTAGGACTTCGATGTTATAATATAGACCCTATTATTTGTACTCATGGCCACTGAAACTGGTATCAGACACAGATTCATAACAAATGAGATTATAGACCTGCATCATATTTGATCCCTTTCTCCTGGAGCCACTGAAGGTTAAAGATTGTTCACTATTAGAAAAAAATTGACCATTTTCACAAACCATGACACCATTAGCTAACTTTGTATAAATATGTTCATCTTCTGTTATGTTATAGTGACTTCCAAGATATTGCTTTCTAAATATTCAAAAATACCATGCAGCATTCTTTAGGCCTTCGTTTTTTTTTTTTTTTGTTGTTTTTTTTTTACAAATAATTTATTCTTGTCTTACACTGGAGATATTTTCTCTGATGCCTGCCTGCCTGCCATTACTTCCATCCTTCTTTAGCTCCACTCTTGTCTCTGAAGGTCTTACGATTCTTCCACAGATATGAAAGTCAAGTATTTATCTATGCAGCATTCATATAAGGAGATATTAATTTGCAAATATCTCTCCATCATATTATAGCTGCACAAGTGATACGTTATTTGATATTTCATCAAATGACTGAAGTTAATGTCTCTTTTATTTCAATATTGACATCACCAATTCTTTTAGCATGAAACTAATTCAGAAAACTTGAGCAGATGCCAGATATTCTGGAAAAACTGAGATTTATTAGCGCTTATCTCTGTTTATGATTGCTAATACATCCATAGCAGAAATTTGCAATAGTACTCATATGGTGAAATCCTCAATTAAACAGACTTTATAACAGTAGGAGAAACCATATCCTTGGGATTCATTAACACTTTTACTAACTGTACACCGTTCTGACTGAACAAATAAACAAGAATAACTCGCACCTTCTTCCTCCTAATTATAGTTTTCCATCTTATTTTCTTGTAGCCTTACATATCGAGAGGGATTTATAAACGTTACCACAAAGTGTATACTACATGTACACTTAGTGAATCTTTCTGAGTGACTAGAAGCACAAAAATGTGGTAGGGTGTTCTCCAATACAGCTTGTGCACACTTAGTGTAGCAGTTAATTAATCTGGCCTATGAAATGTATAAAAGAATTCCAGAATCAGTAAGAAAGAGTATACACAGGTCTGCAGAGGTCTTAAATACATCTTTGGAAGAGTATACTGAACATTAACTAAAGAAAGCTAGCTCCTTGAAGGCTAATCACAAGGCTTTTTTCAGTTATATTATGAGTAATAGAAGTAATGCCAAGTACTGCAATGAACTCAAAGTGAATTGTATAGGAAGTAATTAGGTAAGATCCAGTATCAGCAAATGAAATTGAAGTTTATCATTACATAAAGCATTTTCAATACTATCTTTTTAACTACATAGTTGCAATATAGGAGACAAGTAACACAATCTCAACTAAAAGAAAACAGGCATTGCATTAATAAAAGACTAAGAAGTCCAGCCAACTTGATGATCTAGTCTAAATATATTTACAAAATGAAACCATTTGAGATGGCTAGCCTTGCCAACTCACGAGTGTCACTGCATAAAGGAGTGTCCGAAACTTGTCACGTTCTCGCCCCTTTGATGGAATTAAGACATGTCACCTCCTTCCTACTCCCCACTGTTACATGTCTGCAAGTAGAGAAGATGTCCACTGTACTTTTGCTTCATCTTAGAAAAGCAACCCTGGATCATGGCATCAAGAATCTCTTATCATCTTGGACTGCATTTTTCACATTCTTGCAGGGTACATTCCATTACATATTCAAGGATGTCCAGTACTGCAGAATTATCCAGTTTCAGTGAGAATTTTAAAAGAAATGTAGAAAAATACATATTAAAAAACTATTTAGAGACAAATACATATTACCTAATGACACAACATCTTAACTTTTAACTCTATATGATAAATGATTACCAGCTCTAATACTGATGCTATATCAAACATCTTTCCAGAAAGATTTGGATAAAATATTTCACTTCCCTTGCATCTTTCTCTCTTGAATCTTTTAATATTACACCTCAATCTTGACTGTAGACGAGAGCCTACAAGCTAGATCTAAAACTAAAAATAACTGCTCCATGGGTCCAGATAGTACACCAGGCTGCCTTGTTGTTAGCCTGAAGTATGATATTTCTGATCCCACTTTAAGTGTTTAAATTTCAACATGTCCACAGGGTACGTGCTTGTGCACTGCAGAACAGCTGTTGCTGGCTCTAGATAAAGGCAGTATTGTAGCTCATCCTGATGACTGTCATCCCGTTAGCCTCACTAGCATTATCTGTGAAGTCAGGGAGTGAGTTTTAGTCAGTCTCATTAACACTGACATCTGTAACATAAAAACTCGAGCCTACTTCATATAGTTTTCTGCTGGGGGTCTTGCTTTCTATATTTGGTTGACCTTTATGATGGTGTGACTGATGCCAGTGATGGTGGTCATTCTTTCATTGCCACTATTCTTGAAATTGTTAAGGCATTTGGTATGATTCTCCATGAAGGTATTGTTAATAAACTTATCAGCTTAAATATTAACCCATATATTACCCAGTAGATTGCTAATTGTTTATCTGATTGTATACATAGTGTGAGATTTGGTGGTATCATCCCACATAATAAATTACCTATTAATGAAGTCCCTCAGGGACCAGTACTTGGTCCACTCATTACTGGCATTTACTTGTTTGATGTGAAGACAGATTTCCAAGTTTTGTAATTTACTACGTTTGTGGATGACTCCAAATTGGATGTAAATTCCCCTACAGTTTCTTTTATTCTCCAAGAAAGGCTAGATAGAGTCAACACCTGGTATTCGGACCATGGCCTTAGACTTAACAAAAGATCCAATGTAGTCACATTTGGGAAACGATTGTTTTTTGCTGATTATCGTGTAACTGGAACCCTGGTCAAGGTTGATAAAGTTGTAAGAGATATAGGCATCTATATTAACAATGAGGTGTTCTCTGATTCAGGATCAGTTACAGCAAGGACATATTTTATCTTTGTCCAGTTAATTATCAATGTCATTTATTAATGATCTGTAGAGGTGGTTGCCTATATTCATCCCTTCTTTAGTTGATCATTGAATATAAGAGTTTGATTGGTAGATATCTTACTAAACACATATCCAGGCTTGAAAAAAGTCAGTGTTTCTAAATCATGTGAATTAAAGAGCTAGGCTCTCTTAGCTACCTATATAGATTAAAGAGACTTTCACTTTTTTCCGTCTCATACAGATACATACATGAAGATTTCTGTTTTGCCTTATGAGCTATGAAACATCTTGTTTTACTACAATGCCTTCAATTTAGAAACACACTGGTAATGTTTGGAAGACTTGCAACAAAATTCTCAGCTTGCCTAATAGCATAAATAGGACTTCTTAGAGTGACAGGTTCATTATGCAATGATTTCCAACCTGTGGAACCTACTTCCATTGCATAAAAAATGGTATAACATCTAACCTCCTTCGAGTTAAGTCTTGATGACTGGATGAGTTTGCATGAAGAAGCCAGGTAAACTTATTGCTGACACATCCTTGAGTGCATGGTTAGGATATATATGTTTGTTCAAACTTCTTGCTTACTACAGACCTGTAACAATCACATGAAGGGGAAGAAAATAAGGAATGCAGCTATGAATCTATAAATCTGTACCAGCTGTTGAATTTAGAAAAATAACTTGACAAGCACCAGTGACAGGGAATATTCAAAGTTTTCCAGTAGTGGCAGGTCCTGATAAAAATCCCACCTCGGCATTTTGTGACTAACAGTAGCCATTATTGCATATTGCCTCTGTTTTTAATGCTTCTGTGATATTTGTCTCATTTTAATTCCTTGTATAAAAACTCTCCTCATTGAATGCATGTGCTGTCATGTTTTGTCTGCAAGAAGCTTACTTCTCTTTTTGACTAAAACGACTGATGAAATGTATTGTAGACTCATACTTTAGAATCATTTGCAATAGCTTGAATCTCATCTGGTCAAAGGTCACCATCTTGCCACCAGGGACTTCAGCTTATTTCAGCTCGCACAGCTTGCCTCTTTATCTCATAGTCAACTAAGAGTTCAAGAAATGTGCATCAGCCTCGCAAAGACAGAGTAGAGCTGCCACACCTTGCCTGAATTTGTTATTCAAGTTTAACCAACGTAGGCATGGCAGCAGTGCGGAGGGAGTGGAAGAGGTCGGGAGTGTAGCTTATGGTTTTAGGCGGTGATCAGCAGAGGGATTTAGGTTTAGGGAGCAGCAGGAGAGCTTTACAGTTAAGGAGTGGGGGAGGAGTTTTAGGTTTAGGGAATGATCAAATTTAGGGAGGGGGAGTGGTGTTTTAGGTTTAGGAACAAGTTGGGGAATTTAGGTTTAAGGATGAAGAGTGGAGTTTAGAGTTAGGAAGCTATCATGGACTTTAGGTTTAGGGAGTATGAGGGGAGTTTTATAGTTAGGGCTAGGAAGTGAGGACTCAGATTAGGGTTGCAGTCCAGGTTGCAGTTTTAGGGTTAGAGTTAGGGTTATGATAGAGATACAAAGTTTACTAGATTCAGGTGGTGGTATGCCTACATCATTCAGTAGGATCTTGCTAGCAGGAATTAGTGCATTTGTCATTTAGAGCAAGTGACAATGAGCACATGAGCACTTGCAATAGACCTCAGATTTTTGTGCAGAATAATAAAATAATATAAAATAAAGGTTCTATTAGTCACATACACACATTACTGAACATCTATAGCTTTTCATATAGAAAATAATCAAGAGAAGTAAATGACATAGCTGAGCATGTGAACATTTATAATGAGGCATCTATGCTGTATACTTCAACTTAGTGGAGTCTTATTATTTTGTTCTGTACTAAAGCTCAGTGTGGCAGATAAATAATGAGAGAGAAAAAAGAGCAAGGCATAAACAAAGAAGCATGTGTGTGTGTGTGTGTGTGTGTGTGTGTGTGTGTGTGTGTGTGTGTGTGTGTGTGTGTGTGTGTGTGTGTGTGTGTGTGTGTGTCTGTGTCTTTGTGTATATGAGTGTGTTGTGAAGAAGGAATGGTGAAAATACATAGTAAGGTATTTTATATGAAACTATGAAGATGGCCAAAAATAGTGTCAAATATGATTTCTTTTATAGTCTTCCAAATCTGGGTCTGGTAGTGCCTAATTAATTTTGTTAACCACCTTTTATTGCAATGTACATGAGAATACTATGCTCTTCATGCTTCATTTTACCATTATGTTTACCTTAATGTTAAGACTCAGAATCCTTATTAATAATTATTAGCATGGAAAGATTGCATTCACAACTCTGTTCTGCTTCTTTGCCAAAATGCATCTCCATCAATATTCTGGAGCACACTGAGAACGACAATCATTTAGAACAAGTCTGTGCTGCCTTATGAATTACAGAATATATAGACTATCTGATAATTAAGACAATGAAGAAAAAGTGACTTTATTTTGAGGAAAATAAGATTTATTTCAGTGTTCAAATTTAAATGACAAAGGTTGTCTGCACAGTGACTGGACTAACTCCTCTAGCTGGCAAAACTGCACACAGACACACATACACACACAAGCATATATATCTTTATATATATATATATATATATATATATATATATATATATATATATATATATATATATATATATATATCTATCTACAAATATCTATCTGTCTCATAGGTTCATAGGTTCATAGATGTGTACTAGGTTAATGGCCCTGGAGCCTTTACAAGCCTAGCCCATAGGATTACCCTGTCAATGTGGTCATTACCTTAGTTGCTAGCGCCTCTGTCGAGTAGAGCCAGTGGAGTGATCCCCGGGGTGAATTTTTTATTTCTCATCCACTCATCAAGATTTCTCTTGAAGAGTGCCAGTGAGGTGCTCTGTTTGACATTTATGGGAAGTCTATTCCATAGCATGGGCAGTCTCTGGGTTATGAACCTGTCCCTCCAGCATGTTCTGTTGATTGTGGTAATGAGGTTGAGATTGAGGGAGCATGTGGTCTGGAGGGATTCAGATTTCTTTAGATGTAGCATTTCTAACAGAGCTGGGTCAGACATGGCTTTGTAAATCAAGCAGAGATCGCCTCTAAGTAGGTGATATGAGGCAGAGAATAGTTGGAGTTTTTTTTAGTCTGTCCATATAGGACAAGTGTTTAAGGCCTAGGGTCCTCTTTGTGAGGTACTTTTGCTGCATCTCCAGTTGTTGCAGGTGTCTAGTGAGGTACATTCCAAATGGGACATTGTACTCGATGACTGGCCTAATGAGGGAAGAGTAGAGGGAGACAATGACTTCTTTTTTCCTAGATGCAAAACCCTTAGTAATGAGATGTGCCACATAGAAGGACTTTCTGACCACAGTGGCAACGTGGTGGTTAAAAGAGAGGTTGCTGTCAGCCTGTGTTCTCAGATCTCTTATAATGCCTTCTGTGTTCAGTGGGCTACCATTGATGTGGTAATTGATGGGAACCAGGTTTTTCCCAAAGGGGAGGATGACACAGTGGTTTGGCACTGAGCTTAAGGCAATGGTTCTAACACCAGTCGTTGGTCTCAATGAGGCCTTCCTGTAGGATGTCAACATCACTTGGGATGTTAATAATAGCTCCCAACTTGCAATCATCTGTGAACTTTGTCAGCCAGAGTCCCTTCATGTTAGTCTGGACTTCAGAGAAGCAGATACCAAACAGGAGAGGACTCAGGACCAAACCTTGTGAGACTCCACTTGTGACTGGTTGGCAGTCTGACTTGAAGTCAGCTACTTTCACACTGTGGGTTCTTTCTGTGAGCCAGTTTGAAACCCACCTAGTGATATAGGGATTGATGCCTAGCTTAGTGAGTTTTGCTATGATTCTTGAGTGGGGAATGGCATCAAAGGCCTTGACCAGATCAAGGTAAGCTGTATATATTTAGGTTATTTAAACTGGCAGTTTTGTCTTTATCTGACTGGAATGAACATCTTTAACTAAGCAGATTTAATTATTGTCACATACATTTCGACATTTAATTATAGTATGGTATTTATATCTATTTGTTTATAGGAATATATATGTCACAGAATTAGAACCGTCTTTTTATAAGTATTCATATATGAGCTTTATATAATGTATCTTTTTAAATGTCATAAATTATTCATGACGTGAATGAAGTGACTGGTGCAACAAATATTTCAAAAGTGGATTATTATTGCGAATGTAGCAACACTGAAGATGGTGTTTAGCCGAAACCAGTATGTTTTTGCAATAAATTATTCTCTTATACACTGTGCTAGCCATTTTTTGTATTTACTTATATTTTTGTGGAGCCGTGCACTCGCCTACTTGTGATATAATTGTGTTTTTGTATGAATCACCTTGCCTTCATCCACAGCTCTGGTGACTGACTCAAAGAAGTCGACCAGGTTGAGCAGGCATGATCTACCCTTCACAAAACCAAATTGTGTGGGATCCAGAGTTTGGAGATTCCATATAGCCTTGTTTATTGGGTCCATGATGATGCGTTCCATAGCTTGGCATATCAGACTCGTCAGGCTAATGGGGCGATAGTTCCCAGTGTCTGTAGTCACTCCTCCTTTGTTGAGAGGGATGATTGTAGCAGTGCACCATTCGGTAGGGACAAAGTCTGAGGTGAGGCTGTGACTGAAGAGGGCACACAGGTGAGGTGCTAGTTCACTCTGTAGTTCACACAGAACACAGCCAGGGATATTGTCAGGTCCCATAGAAGCTGTATTCTTGGCCTTGAACAGTGCTATTTTAACCTGTGCAGCAGTAATACTGGATACCTGGCAATCTACTGGTATTGTGTGGGGGAGAGAGAGGGGTAAAGTTGGCACTGAATTTGTCGGCCAGTATGTCAGCAATATCTGTTGGCTTGGTATAGGAGGTACCATTGTGCAGTAGTTCAGAGCAAATCTGGGTATTGCCGTGGAGAATTTTTACATAACTATAGAAGACTTTGTGGTTGTCTTTACTATCTGCTGCAATTCTGTTTTCATAGCTAGCTTTAGAGGATTTGATGAGAGATCTCAACTTTTTGTCGAGGCTGATAAGGGAGTTTTTCCAATCTTGGGACTTCACCTTATTCTGCATCAGTTTCCTCCTTCTGTTGTAGAGTTTGTTTATGGCAGGGGACCACTGGATTGTTTTCCTTTTTTTAGAGGAGAGTGTCTTGGCTCTATTGGGTATGGCAAGATCCATGCATTTGTGTACGTGTTTGTGCAGTGCATTGGTGTATGATTCATCAGTCATGCAACTATTCTCCATTTGCATGGGCGCCATGAAGTTAGCCAGTTCTATTTCTAGGAGCCCAAAGTTAGCTTTGGAGACATTTTTCATGGTGGTTACCTTTTTTTGGGGGGTGGTGGATTTCCAAGGTGATTAGTTTGTGGTCGGATCTAACCAGGGAGGAGTTGACTATTGGTGTAGAGCAACAGTCGCTCATGTTAGTAATGACAGGTCAAGGATGTTGCTACCTCTAGTGGGTGTAAGAATGAGCTAGTCCAGGCCATTGGAATTAATGAATTCCAGGAAACATTGGACAAGTGTATTGGCACATTAGTAACATTCCCAGTTAATGGAGGAGTAGTTGAAGTCGCCCAGTATGAGATTGTTAGGTTGGACCCTAATATTCTCCAGGGTGCTTAGAAACATGGAGTGTGAGTCTTGGGACATGGTTGGGGACCTATAGCAGTCTACGATCTGAATCACTGTCTTACTCAATGTTAGCTGCACCTGAAGTATCTCAGATATGTTATGTTGGGCTACCAGTCTTGAGGTGTGCACATCTTTTATGAATATGGAAACACCACCACCTTTGGAGCTTCGGTCCAAGTTCTGGAGCCAAAATGTGTGGAATGAGTTATAGCCTGGTAGTGCAGGGTGCTTTCTGCTGCCTTGAACCAGGTCTCTGTTACAGCACAAATGTCGATGTTCTCCATTTTAAGGAGTGCCTCGAGCAAGTGTATTTTGAGATTTAGACTTCTAGCATTGAGCAGCATGACCCTCAGATTGCATTTGTTTATAGCTGTTATGGTGATAATTTGGTCTTTGGAACACCACCTAAAAAAGGCACTATAGGGGTGGCAAGAGCCCTGGCCAGTATCTGGAAGCCCAGGGGTGACAGATGCAGGCCATCTCTGGCAAAGCATCGAAGTCTGTCAATCATGTCATCCCAGGCAGACAGATACTGGATCCCCTTAGAATGACACCAGAAACTTAGCCAATTGGTGAACTCAATCATTTTCTGCTTGAACTGTGGTATCATTCTGGGTGATGGTAGGATGCTGCTCAGAGCTAGGGTCATACCCGGCTGGGCTACATAATCCGAGATCTCCTCAATGTCTCTTTTCATGTAGTTCTGGGAGGTACATCTCGGGTCATTCACACCCACATGTACAATTACAGTCATATTTGTACCTGTTGTTGAGGGACCTGAGTGTGTGCGTTATGTGGTGGATCCTGGCACCTGATAGGCAGCTGACTGTTACTTTCTCCTTGTTCAACCTAGTGAGTGGGACATCAGTGTGCCTCACTATCAAGTCACCTATGACTAGTGTGTTGGGCATGCTGTTTTGCCTTAGGGGCTTTGGTTGAGTGGCAAACTTTTTAGGAGAGTTATGTGTCTCGTGATTAGTGTTGTGTTGTGGTGGTCGAGTGCATTTCTGCCTTGGAGGTATCTGCTGTTTGGGTAGATTTTTATCGAGATCCTCCACAAAGGTGAGTGTGTGGCTTGTGTTTTTATGTGAAGGCAGTGCTGGTGTGTGTTCTGGAGGGCTATGTGTTCCATGTGGTGTGGTGCAAGTGTTGACCTTCTCCTCTTGACCAGCTATTCCAGTCTTGGCTGGAGAGTGTGTGACTTCCAATTTGGATATATAAGTGCATCTCTTGCAAGTCTGAGTGTTGGGAGGTAAGAGGAGAGGTTAGTCAGTGTACATGAGGCAGTTGCTACATTGCCTCAGGATACCTAAGTTTACCAGGTTAATAAGAGAAAGCACATGGAACTGATCTTTAGACATGCCTGGAGGGGTGGGCATTAATAATAAGTACTGGAGCTGTTTCCTTATAAAATGTTTATTGCTGGTAGCACTTTTGTGTGCCACAATAATTGGTACAAGAAGTCTGGTAAAGTGCTAGACTAATACGCTAGTAAAAGTGCAGGAGAGGAGAGAACTAGCAGATCTAAGGGAAAATTTGAAGAGCAGTCTTTGGCACCACTCAGAAGCTTACAAACAGTCCTGGATAGAGAAAATCTGTATCAGGACTTCACTACTTACAGGAAAGGCAGGAAACAAGTGCAAACACAGGTTTTTAAACCAGAAATTGAAAGAGATGGAAAAACTGCCCAGACAGCCAATAAACTACAATTTCTGGGTCAGAAACCACTCCTCTTGTGGTAGATAGGCTACCTAGTGCTTACCACTCTCACTGATAAGCTAGAAGGCTTCTCTCCAGCACATAAAGGCTTGAGGGGGGGGGGCTCAGAAGCTTACATACAGTCCTGGATACAGCAAATCTGTGTCTGGACTAGACTAGTTACAGGAAAGGTGGGAAAAGTGCAAACATGGGCTTTTAAACCAGAAAGTTGAAAGAGATGGAAAAACTGCCCAAACGGCCAATAAACTAAAATTTCTGGGGCAGAAACCACTCTTCTTGTGGTAGATAGGTTACCTAGTGCGTACCACTCCCACTGATAAGCTAGAAGTCTTCCCTCCAACACAGAAAGGCTTGGGGGCTCAGAAGCTTACAAACAGTCCTGGATACAGCAAATCTATATCTGAACTAGATTAGTTAAAGGAAAGGCAGGAAAAAAGCATAGATTTTTTTTTTACAGAAAAGCAGCTAAAACAGCACTAAAAACAATTCAAGTGCAGTGCAAACTAATACACTTGAGTGTGTAGCAATATTAAAGCAAATACAGTTTAAATAAATCCAATTTATTCAAACTGTATTCTGAACTGAATTCAATTATTGTTTTATTCAACTATGAACAGTTACAAAAAGTGCCAAAAAATATGCTTATCAGCTGAGAAGCACACTCAATCAGAACACAAGGAGATTCTAGCAAAGTTTTTTAGTAAAGTGGAAAGGAAGAAAAGAAGATAGTTCAAGATTAAGAACCTAAGTGGGTTGGCCTTCTCAAATGTTCTGTCTGTATTAGGTAGAATGAGCTAATGACACTAGACTGGGAGGATTGTCCCAGATCAAATTTACAGTAAGTGCAGGCAACTGTAAAGCCACCAAGTATAAGAACAAGACACCAATAGGGAGGGAAACTATTACAGCTACTAGCTACACTATTTTAGGCATAAAACACTACAGAAATGTTTATCACAACAGAAAAACAGCAGTGCACCACTAAATGAAAGTTTTAAACAGATAAAGGAGCAATAAGACTCTAGAGAATGCTTTTAACTGCAAACAATTCAGTTATATGATACTCTTTCTCTATATATATATGTGTGTGTGTGTGTGTGTGTGTGTGTGTGTGTGTGTGTGTGTGTGTGTGTGTATATATATATATATATATATATATATATATATATATATATATATATTCAGTATTAGGCTGATGACAGCACTCTAATGCGCAATCTGGAGAAGGATATCAGGACTCAACACAGAAGGAGGAAAATGAGGAGAAGGACCACAAAGCCTTTTTTCCATCTGAGTTCTTATTCATTTCAATGTACCACAGAGACTTTATTCTCTTCCTGTGCCTAGAACTGGGTCTGTTGTGTTCAAGACTCTGGGGAGAGTAGTGGTTTTCAGGTGACAGCTACTTCAGTTTGAGTTTCATTAAATGGCTTCAGTGCTTGCTTTTGATTGGCCAGTTTCAGTGTGGGGGGTTGTTGGTTGGCTTCCAACTGGCCAGCTTCTGCAGAGATTCAGCCTTACAGACTTTTAAAATCCAGGTTTTCTTTGTTTGGTTCAGTCTTATGCAGACATCAACAGTGCTAAGCAGTCTTAATCCCCTTGGAGAACCAAATTAAGAGCCTAGTGTAGTCTAAAACAGGTAAGGCAACCTCTGCAGTGTTATCATTATCAAGTAACATTGTTTTTTATGTCATATGACTGTTGTCATAGGATCTTTGGTAAACTGTATTTAAGTTTTATTTCATTACAACTTCAGTTCTGAAGATGTCTGTACACAGGAACAAAGGAACAATACTAGTCAAGAGATTACAAGGAAGGTGCTGAGCCATATACGCCTTTAAGTAGATACACTAAAAAAGTTCACATCTCCCTTTTCAAACACTTAATAGTGCTCACCTCCCAAACTGAGCAGGGCTGTGTATGAAAATCCTGGTGTAAATTTGTGTCTACCCAACTAGTCAATAAGGCTATCCCTTAAAGGTAGTCAAAGTAGTACTTTGTTTAACCTGTAACTTATTCCATTGGCTGGAAATCATTGAGTTAGGAACATGTCTTTCCAGCAGATTTTGGTTTATTTGCTGGTGTAGATTTTGGTCCCTAGTGTGGGTGTTTGTAGAGTCCCCACTTGGTGAAAAAGTAGGTCAAATGTAACTGGGTCTTTCATGGCTTTAAAAGCTCACTTTGGAGCAGTTGATAGACTACTTAGTATAAGGATAGCTGTGCTACTCTATCAAGAGAGTTGAAATATTTAAGGACTTTAATTTTCTTGGTTAGAAATCTCTGGGGCCTTTCCAGTGCAACATGCTTTGATTTGTGCTACCAAAGGGGGCACTGTACTCAAGGATGACTCTGATAAGGGAAAAACACAACAGTAGGGTGACTTATTTTGATCTTGTAGATATTCCCTTGGAAATTAACTAGTCCAAACAGAAAGATTTCCTGACTATGGTGGTAACATGATAGTTGAATGAAACAGAAATATACTCTAAAGTACCCAGGTCTCTTACAACCATATATGTCTGAGCCATTTAAAACATATGAGATGTCTTTTTTATTGAATGCTACTACATCACACCTTTCTGCATTTAACTTGACTGTTTTCAGTACACTGGGTATGTTCATATTCCAGCCTTTGGATAACAATGCCCGGCTTGCAGTCAATAGCAAACTTGGTCAAACACACGTCTGGGATATTGGGTTAGATATATGTAAAATAAATACCTAACAGGAGAGGTCCCAGCACATTGTTATGGCGGAAATCAGGAAATTTGCCATTTTCCCCACTGTAGTGTGATCTCAGAGTTGTTATATATAATTAGCAGAGGGTGTTGGGGGTGCAGGGAGGCTTGCCCTCCAGCAAAAACATTGTTTTTGTTGTATGTGGGTATTGTCTGGCTTTGAATTTTTGTTTTGATGGATTGAATTGTCAATTATATGGTCTCTACTATATGGGTTTTGACAATTTGTCCATTCAGTCTTTTGACATAAACCTGCATATACTTTGAACTGATGAGAAAGTTGCCTGGTATGTTGTCTGATGCCATGGAAGCATTATTTTAACCTTTGACAGAGGATTCTGAGACTTGTTCCAAGCTGATTTCAGTGGAAACTAAATGTTAAAGGAAACTGGGGGACAACAATGTGAGTAGTGGAGGTAAAGTAAGCAGTAAATTTGATTGCCATTATAGTGGCTATATCCTTCGGAATAGAATATGAGATAAGATTATAGAAGAGCTCAGTGCATTGTTGGACATTATTCCTTAATTTTGTGATATAACTGAAGAAAGATTAGTAGTTTCCTTTGGTATCTGTAATGATCTTAAGCTCGAACTCTACTTTACATTTTCTAATAGTACTCTTAAGTTCCTTATGGACATGTTTCATTGTGGTCCTGCAATAAGTGGATGAGGATTTCTTACAACTTTTCATCAATTTTCATATTTTGTCTATTAATATGTGAGTTCCACTAGAGAGGTGTATTCCTGAATTTACAATTATATGGTAAAGGATGAACCTGATAAACAGAGCTGTATTTTGTCAATAAAGACTTTGGTGGTCCATTTGAGGCTTTTTGCTGTTGTTGCAGTTTTTTTTTTTGTTTGTTTTTTTTTGCACAGTCTTTAAATTTAGTTTGGTTTGTATTCTTTGCAATAAGTATAACTGGATCCATTGGTTTAGACTCTGTGTTGCTCATTGCTCATTCTAATTAGGTACAAACCAAGATAACCTATTATTTTGGCTATTGATTGCACTTTATCCCATGTTTGATCATTGCTATTGTTGACCTGCTGCTTGTATTAACTTCCTCTTTAACAAGAATTAAAGCTATTGCTCTTTGTTACTGCACTTCAACTATTGGCTATGGGAATCTGATTTGAATTTGCCATTTGCTACAGATTAGTTTACTGTTGCTACGTTTTGCTGTCACTTTTACATGTTTTTGTACTAGTGAATAATACGCATCTATATCATAAAATCGCAGACGCAAAATGTCGAACGCTCACAAGAGTGAAAATGCTGAAACTCACAGCCCCCCACCCCCACCCCCCTGCTAAATATATATTCCAACTCTGAGATCGCACTACAGTGAGGAAAGGACAACTATCCCAATCTTCACTGTACTGCGATCTCAAAAATGGACCCTCGACATTTTGGCACTTTCTATGTTGTCGTTCAACATTTTTATTTTTTGATAACATGATATAGATCCAATAACACTACTGTTACATCTTGTGTCCAGAACCTATAAGTTGCCATATCCATAGTCTGCAGCTGTCGTATCTTAAATTTGTGTACCTTTAGTCACATCCCATATTATTAATATTATGTACCCCAATTAATTCCACACTTCTGTGTTACAGCAAGTGTAGGTTATTAAGTTCTTCTGAGTAGGTTATTACGTTATTCTGTTTTCTTGCATCACTTTGACTACACTGGCTGTGACGAAATTTCAATCAACTCTTGTCCCTTATATAACCAGCCTAAGTAGTCTGAAGCAGTGTAGCAACTGTCCCATGCTTGCTAGTAACTAATTATTTCTATATCTCAGTAATTCAATATGTGAATTAGTGACAGACTCAAGGAAATCATACTCCATTGGAAAGATAGAGATGTTAATCTCAACCTATGCCCCACAACAGGGCTGTGATGGTTAGGAAAAGAGTGCATTTAGACAGCAGTTGAAAGACTTCTTAGACAAAGCAGTGCAAAATAAGTTGGTGTTGTTGATGATGGGGGGGGGGGGGCTGAATGCTAATATTGAGACAGACAGAAAAGGATATGATGACGGGGGTCTATATTACCAAATCGAAAAACCCTTTACGTGAATACCTAAACGTCGACACCTATAATGCGAACTGTGAAAATCCCAAACACACTAAACAGCGAAAAATAAAATAACGAACTGCCATAGTTGGCCAACCCCACCACCCGCTACATACTTACCTACCCAAACAAAATAAATAAACCACATGCATACACTAACTAAACCCTACTTCTAACCTAAAGTAAAGCACCAAAACCCTATTTCTAACCCTACACTAAACCCCACATACACAACTAACTATGCACTATCCTTAACCCCTCCCTAACCCTATGGTCCGTAACTACCGCACACGTCCCCTACAGACATACACCCAAAAAATAAATAATACACATACATACATTTAACAAAACTCTACTTCCAACACTACACTAAACCCTACATACACAACTATCTATGCACTGTCCTTAACCCCTCCCTAACCCTAAGGTCCGTAACTACCGCACACTTCCCCTACAGACATACACCCAAAAAAATAAATAATACATATACATACAGTTAAATAAATCCCTACTTTTACCACTACACTGAATCTTACATACATTACATATCTATTCACTTACCTTAACCCACATCCTTACCCTAAAGTCCTATCTATCACACACTTACCTTACAGAGCTATACCGCAGACAGGCCAACCATTACACTTCGACATTTAATTTTCGCTATTTTGGACGTTTGGCGTTTCTGTCTTTCGCGTAATCCATGTTGCTCTTTTCGTATTCGCGATTACAGTCATTTGATCTGGTAATAGGAACCCGATGACGGCCATGGTCCACATATGTGGGACAACAGGAATAAAGAAGGAATGGCCATTCTAGACTTCTGTATGGCAAATGGCATGCTAATGACCAATACATGTTTCACCCAGAGAGACAGCCACAAGATCATATACAAGGGTGTTCAGTATGCAATTCAGGTAGACTTTCTCCTAGTATGTAAATGGCATTAGGATAAAATCAGACTGCAAAGCTATCCCTAGTAAAATGATTCATTCCCAGCATAAACCAGAGGTCACACAAGGTGTTAAAGTTAACAAATACTAGGCTGAAGACCTGGAAATTAGTTGTAATGAAAGCACAGGAGATCAAGAAAATACTCATGGCTCTAAAACCTCATGAAGAAGAGGAAAGAGGTGAAGTTGAACATGAATGTAAAGGTCTCAAAACTTGTAATAATTATAGAACAGATATGCAGTCAAACCAGGTAAGTAAAGCTGGTAGTAGAATGCAAAAGTCCAGGAAGCTCTCAAAGGAATGCAGCAAGAAATGAGATATAGAAAAGATGGATCAGGCTAAGAAAAAATACTAGGTGGGTAATTAAGGGTGTAAGAGAGGAGTCACAATGGCAAAGACCAAGAAATCTGAGAAGCTCTCCCAGCCCCTGGAAAGTAATTCAGTGGATGTCATAAATAAGCTCTACCAGGCTACAAAGTAATGTCAGAAAGATAGACTGCCATCAGATAGCACACCTCTCAACCTCTTAGCGCAAAAAATCTAGACAAAGCCATAAATAAAAGTGGGACAAAGGCTCAAAAATAGGGACAAAACTTAGAAAATTGATAGAATAATAGGTTTTACATTAACATGAATTTTCTGACGGGTATACATTCTGAAACTCAGGGCGGCCACAGTGGTGCAGCGGTTACCATTACTGCCTCACAGCAAGAGGTTCTCTGGTTTGATCCTCAGCTGGAGTGCCTTCTGTGCGGAGTCTGCATGTCTTCCCTGTGGTCGCGTGGGTTTCCTCCAGGTGCTCCGATTTCCTCCCAAAGACATGCTGTAGGTGGATTGGACACTCTAAATTGGCCTTAGGTGTGAGTGTGTGCATGTGTGTGCCTTCTGTGGAAGGTTGGGTGCTGTGCTGGAAACTCGACACTGTAAAACTCCACTGCCAGTCATGAGCTGACAGATTATCCGCTGTGGCAACCCCTAACCGGGAAAAGAAGAAGAAGATAAATTCTGAAACTCAAATGTCTGTCATTATTTTCTCACTTGAATCTTTGCTGACTTGCCATTAATTTGACCAAAAACCTCAATTTTATGAAAAATGGACACAAAAATATGAGTATAAAATCTGGACAGTCTGCAAAAATCTGTGCAGTTGAGAGGTATGTTACCATTCATAAAGGATGTTAGCAACAGTCTCCTCACTAGACATCAAAGACAGACAGAAGAAATACTTCAAGCAGTGCCTGAATGAAGAAAACTCTACAGAAGCTGTGCTACCTCATTCAGAGTTAACAATGAAAGAGAAGAAGCCAGCCTAGAAAAAGTATGAAAAGCGCTAAGGTAAATGAAGTCATGGAAAGCAGGAGGCTCAAATGAAGTCACAGCAGACATGATTAAGCTTTAGGGTGAGTTAGGGGAAAAATGGCTCCTGAGGTTATTCATCATAATATAGAATGAAAGGTGTAACCCAGATGACTGGTGGTTGTTGGCCTACTATACAACTATGAACCTACATACAAAGGAACACTATTAGGTTGGATTGCACAGCTAGGCTTATAAAGGCCCTGGTGGTCATTAGCCTAGTATATAACTATGAACCTATGAACTGGAAAATAAGCATTCTAGTGCCAGTTTTTAAGAACAAATGTGGAATTCACAATTCTGGGCAGTACAGCAGTATCAAACTCCTGTTACACTGCATAAAAGAGCTTGACAGGGTGATTGATAAATGGGTATACAAAGCAGTAGAAAGTTAGATGGGAGACGAGCAGTTTGGGTTCAGATCAGGATGCAGTACAACTGACCTAATGTTTGCAGTGAGACAGATAGAGGAGAAGAGCCTGGAAATGTGGAAAAAGTCCAACTGGACATTCCAAGATTTTTAAAAAGCATATGACCAGTTCTCAAGAAAGTGGATTTAGGTAGTCCTATGATGGCTTGAAGTCCCAGAAACACTGGTAGAATTAGTGTAGGCTATGTACAAGCATGCAATGACACAAGTGTGAACAGTGTTTGGACTTAAAATGGGGTTCCCAGTGGGAGTGGGTATGCATCAGAGTTCAGCTCTGAATTTGCTGCAGTTCAAACCAGTGATGGGCTACATTAGCAAAGAGGTCAAAGATGACAGATCAACAACACTGCTGTATGCTGACAATGTGGCACCACAAGTAGAGTCTGAACAGTAATGTCAGCAAATGATAGGAGGCTTAAATGCAAAACTGAAGGCATATGGGCTGAAACTGAGTACAGACAAGACAGAGGCCATGGCAGAAAATGAGGAACTCAGAAGAAGCTGAAAATTGAGATAGAAGTAAACATCATGAAACAGTTTAACAGCTTCAAGTATGTGGAAGGGGTGGATGAGGGAAAGGGAAGTCTGAATGAGAACATCAAAGCTAGAATCAGAGAGGCTGCAGCCAACTAGCTCAAGTTTTCAGGTGGTTGTGTAACAGAAGAATGCCAAAGAAGCTGAAAAGCAAGCTGAAGAAATAGTGGTGTGAGCACTGCTACTGTATGGCACAGAAACCTGGGCAGTGAAGGCAGAGTTGCTGTGGAAGCTTGAGATGATTGTAATAAGATGCACACTGTGGAACAGATGAAAAAATAGGGGCACGAGAGCAGAAGCCAAAGTAGCTCTGATTGTAGAGAAGGTCAGTGAGAACAGATTATGTGCAGGAAAGCAGAAGATGATTTGGTAAAGAAGTTTTGGGAAAGGCAGGTAGAAGACAAAAGGAAACAGAGGCATCCAGTCATGAAATAGATGGCTTGTATGAGAGTAAGCTTGCAACAGTTAGGCATGAAGAAGGTAGAAGAGTGGGTCTGAATCAAGAGAGTTGGTGACAGTTGAGGCAATAGTACCTCTCAATCTGCAAACATTGAAAATAAAAACAAAGGTCTTTGAAAAGTAAGTACATCCAGCCAAAATTCTGAACATCTCATTAGCATAACATCTGAATACAGAATAGCAAATAACTCTTACTGCTTCTAGTAGGAATGTGGAATAATATTTGGAAACACATTTAAAAACAGAATGTGTCAAATGATGGAACAATATAAGCACATTATAAAAGAGACAATGTCTTTTATCAAAGGAAGCCATGACCTTCCTTTCACAAAGGCAAACTGGGATGGATCCAGTGTCTGAAGATCTCTGTCTTCATTGATCATTTCCATGATAATTCTTTCTATGGCTTTCTGTATAAGACCCATTAGTCTAACTAGTCTTATATGCCTGGACTACATGAAAAGCGACATGGAGGAGCTTTTGGATTATGTGGCCCAGGCAGGTATGACCCTAGCCCTGAGCAGCATCCTACCATCAGCCAGAATGATACCACAGTACAAGCAGAAAATGATTGACTTCAACAATTGGCTAAGTTTCTGGTGTCATTCTAAGGGAATCTAGTATCTGTCTGCTTGGGATGACATGATTGACAGACCTTAATGCTTTGCCAGAGATGGCCTGCATCTGTCACCCCTGGGTTTCCAGATACTGGCTAAGGCTCTTGCCACGCCTATAGTGCCTTTTTAGGCAATGTTCCAAAGACCAAATTACCACTGTAACAACTATAAATAAATGCAATCTGTGGGTCATGTTGCTGAACATGAGAAGTCTAATCTCAAGATGCACTTGCTCGAAGCACTCCTCAAAATGAGAACATAGACATTTGTGCTGTAACAGACACCTGGTTTAAAGCAGCAGAAACCACTCCTGCGCTACCAGGCTATAACTCATTCCACACCTTTCGGCCCCAGAACATGGACCAAAGCTCCAAAAGTGGTGCTGTCTCCATATTCATAAAGGATATGCACACCTCCAGACTAGTAGCCCAGCATAACACATCTGAAATACTTCAGGTACAACTAACATTGGATACGTTGACAATTCAGGTCATAGCCTGATATAGGTCCCTAACCATGTCCCAAGACTCTCACTACATGTTCCTAAGCATCCTGGAAACTATTAAGGTCCAACCCAACACTCTCATACAAGGTGACTTCAACTACCCCTCCATCAACTGGGAAAACTACTCATGCACCAATACACTGGCCCAACACTTCCTGGAATTCATCAGTTCCAATGCCCTAGAGCAGCTCATTCTTACACCCACTAGAGGAAACAACATCCTTGACCTGGTTATTACCAACATGAGCAACTGTTGCTCTACACCAGTTGTCATTTCCTCCCTGGTTAGATCCAACCACAAACTAATCACCATGGAAATCCACATCTCATCCACACCACCGCAAAGGTAACCACCATGAAGGACATCTCCAAAGCTTACTTTGAGCTCCTAAAAACAGAGGTTGCTAACTTCATGCACTCATGTCAATGGAAGTAGATGCATGACTGCCAAATCATACACCAATGCACTGTATGAACATGTTCATAAATGCATGAAACTAGCCATACCCAGCAGAACTAAGACACTCTCTTCCAAAAAAGGAAGCCAATCTGGTGGTCTCCTGCCATTAATAAACTTTACAATAGAAGGAAAAAACTGTTGCAGAAAAAAGTGAAGTCCCAAGACTGGAAAACCTTCCTTATTAGTCTCAACACAAAGTTGAGATCCCTCATCAAAACCTCTAAAGCCAGCTATGAAGGCAGAATTGTGGCAGACACTAAACACAACCACAAAGCCTTCGATAGTTATATCAAAAATCTCCACGGCAATACCCAGGTTTGCTCTGAGTTACTGCACAATGGTACCTCCTATACTGAGCCAACAGATATTCCTAACATACTGACCAACAGATTCAGTGCAAACTTTACCCTTCTATCCCCACCAAAGGACCAATCACAATACCGGAGGAATGCCAGGCACCCAGCATTACTGCAGCACAGATTAGAGCTGCATTGTCCAAGGCCAAGAATACAGCTTTTATGGGACCCAGCAATATCCCTAGATATGTTCTACATGAACTGCAAAGTGAACTGGCACTACATCTGTGCCCTGTTCAATCACAGCCTCATCTCAGGCTTTGCCTCTACCAAATGGCACACTGCTACAGTCTTCCCCCTCCAAGGGGGAGCAACTACAGGCTGTGGGAATTATCACCCCATTAGCCTGTTGAGTCTGATATGTAAGGCTATGGAGCACATCATCATTGACCTAATTAACAAGGATATAGGGAATCTCCAAATTCTAGATCCCATGCAATTTGGTTTTGTGAAAGGTAGATCATGCCTGCTCAACCTGGTTGACTTCTTTGAGTCAGTCACCAGAGCTGTGGATGAGGGCAAGACAGTTCATACAGCCTACCTCAATCTGGCCAAGGCTTTTGATACCATTCACCACTCAGGAATTATTGATAAACTCATCAAACAAGGCATCAACTCCTACATCACTAGGTGGATTGCAAATTGGCTCACAGATAGAACCCACAGTGTGAAAGTAGCAGACTCCAAGTCAGACTGCCATCCAGTCACAAATGGAGTCCCGCAGGGATTGGTCCTGAGTCATCTCCTATTTGGCATCTGCTTCTCAGAAATCCAGGCCAACATGGAGGCACTCTGGCTGACCAAGTTCACAGATGACTGCAAGCTGGGAGCCATTATTAACTCCCCAAGTGATGTAGAAATCCTACAGAAAGGCCTCAGTGAGACCAATAACTGGTGTCGAAACCATGGCCTTAAGCTTAATGCCAAAAAATACGTCATCATCCCCTTTGGGAAAACCTCAGTTCCCACTAATTACCACATTGATGGGAGTCCAGTGAACAGTGAAGGCGTTATAAGAGATGAGGGGACACAGGTTGACAGCAACCTCTCCTTCAACCACCACATTGCCACTGTAGTCAGAAAGCCTTCTATGTGGCACATCTCATTACCAAGGGTTTTGCATCCAGGAAGAAAGAGGTCATCATCTCTCTCTCTCTCTACTTTTCCCTCATAAGGCTATTCATCGAGTCTAATGCCCCATTTGGCATGTACCTCAGTAGACACATGCAACAGCTGGAAAGGCCACAAAAGTACCTCATGAAGAGGATCCTGGGCATTAAACAGATGTCGTACATGGACAGACTCAAAAAACTCCAGCTATTCTCTGTCTCATATCATCTACTAAGATGCGATCTCTGCTTGACTTACAAAGCCATGTCTGACCCAGCTCTGTTAGAAATGCTACATCTAAAGAAATCCCAATCCCCTCCGCGCCACATGCTCCAGAGACCTCAACCTCATTACCACAATCAACAGAACATGCTGGAGGGACAGGTTCATAACTCAGAGACTGCCCATGCTCTGGAATAGACTTTCCATACATGTGAAGCAGAGCACCTCACGGGCCCTCTTCAAAAGAAATCTTGATGAGTGGATGGGAAAAAGAAAGCTCACCCCAGGGATTACTCCAGTGGCTCTACTTGATAGAGGCACTAGGAACTAACATCAGGCAGCGTAATGCCAGGGCACTTCTCTGGACTAGGCTTGTAAAGGCTCCAGGGCCATTAGCCAAGTGCACACCTATGAACCTATGAACCTATGCATAGCCATGGAAAGAATTATCATGGAAATGATCAACAAAGATTTAGGAAACCTCCAGACACTAGATGCATCCCAGTTTAGCTTTGTAAAAGGAAGGTCATGACTACTGAACCTGGTGGACTTATTTGAAAAGGTCATAAAGGCAATGGATGAGGGTAAAACAGTGCATACTGCCAACATGCTGAAGGAACAGGTTCATCTCCCAAAGACTGCCCATACTCTGGAATAAGCTTCCCATTCATGTCAAACAGAGCACCTTGCTGGCCCTCTTCAAGAGAAATCATGACGAGTGGATGGGTAACAGAAAGTTCACTCCGGGGATCATTCCAGTTGCTCTACTGAATATGGGCACTGTGAACTAACATCGGGTGCCATGGTGCCTGGGCAATTTATTTTTTGGGCTAGGTTTGTAAAGGCTTCCGAGCCATTAGCCTAGTGCACACCTATGAACCTATGAACCTATGGACCTTGAATAGGCTAAGGCATTTGATACAATACCCGACTCTGTCATTGTTAACAAACATACAGAATTAAGAAAAATCCCCTATATAACATGCTGGATAACCAGCATGACTCAAGAAATTAGGACTGGTGAGATCACCTCCTCAAAGAGGCCAGTCACTGGCAGAGTCCCTCAAGGATCTGTACTGGGGCTACTCCTCCTTGGCATCTACTTCTCAGAAGTCAAAGCTAATGTCGAAGACCTCCAGTTAACCATGTTTGCAGATGATTGCAAACTGGGAGCAGTCACAGAATGCCCTGAAGACATTACCATCTTACAAGAGGGTCTAACACAGACAGATGAATGGTGCCAAATCCATGGCTTAAAACTCAAAGTAAAGAAATGCATTATAGTACCTGTGATGGCTGTGCCCTGGCCCAGCAATCAAGGAGCCTCAATCCTCACAACTAACACCAGAGAGGGTGTCTCATATGAGAGGAAAGGATAACAAATATACACAGTAAAGTACAATTTCCCTTACGTGCACACAGAGATCACAGTCAGTCTAGGGCTGGTTGCTTCCTTGCTCTCCAGGTCCCCAATAAGACTCCCCACTGACACAGCTATAGGGTCCAGATCCCAGCCTAGCTGGCAAGCTAACCTCCAGTACCCTCTCTGTCCAACCAGTGCTTTGTGCCCCTGCCCAAGTAGCTGACATACACACACACACACACACACACACACACACACACACACACACACACACTTTGAGATAAGTATTTATACAACTTCACAGACACTCCTGGGAAAGGCTGACACAGATTCTCAAGCTATGCCCCTTTACCCAGACTATACGGTAGTAATCACTGCCACCACCAGCTAATAATTATCAGCTACCCAAAGGCCCTTAAAAGGGTGTCCAATTATTACTGTTCAATGTTATTATCCAATTGGTAGTATAGCCCAGGGCTAAAGGTATAGGAGAGGCTTAGACAGTAAACTCTAAAAATATGCAATGGACTCTAGAGATTAACACACAAACCAGCCACAGGTAAAAGGTTTTTAAAATATTTAATGATAAGTACTTAAACCACAAGACAATACTACTACACCACAGTGCTATTCAACAGTTCAGAGATCACACAGAAACTTGAAATAAATCAGTAGTACAGTTCTGGCATAACAGAAAAACACTTAGCCCCGGATTCACTAATCCTCCGTGTAAGACTTAATAAGTCTTACTCTGAGGCTGCAGTTGAACGGTTTGACGTCAGCGTGCCATGAATATTCATGAGGGCACGCTGACTCAACCGTAACTCTTACACGGACTGAGTAGGAAAGCAGAGGGTGTGTCCGACTGCCGAGCAGTCTAAATGTGCACGCCCCTGCAAGGTTTTAAAAAGCATAATGTCAACACATAAGAGCGGGTTCGCTCAAATGTACTTGCACCCAACACCACACTCACTGACACTGTAAACCCCCATCACACTTATATAAAGAAATAATTAATTTTTTTTTTTTAAATCCATGATATAGCTGCCCGTATTTGCGCGTGTGTGCGCGGGTGTGCCCATTGCTTAGCTAGACTTAGCAATTCTGACATAGAAGAGCATAAGAAAGAATGTTTATGCAAATCACACCAAATTGCAATAGCGTAATGGTAGAGCGTATGCACAAAGAGAAAGCATTCACGGTTCGAGTCCCACCACTCCCCTTCTTATTTATGTTTTAAATCAGTATTTGAAATAATACCAGACATATATGATTAAAATTTTATTAAAAGCAGTGACATGGCCAATGTATCAGTGAACAAAATATATATTTTTAAAGGACCCAGATATATAATAGCCTGCTGTTAAGCAACATTTTACACAGCTAAACACAGGTGCCCATAGTTTAATAGTGCTTTACCCAGCTAAACAGAGGTGCCCATAGTTTAATAGCACTTTACCCAGCTAAACAGAGTTGCCCATAATTTAATAGCGCTTTACCCAGCTAAACAGAGTTGCCCATAGTGTAATAGCACTTTACCCAGCGCAATAGATTTGCCCAAAGTTTAAAAGCGCTTTACCTAGCACAATGTGCTTGCGCGGACGTGCGTGCCGCACCAACCAGGGCGCCATAGGGCACCGGGGAGCAACGAAAGCTAAGTTGCTTAAATGCAGCCACACCCCCTAGCCTGTCTAGACAGTATTAAAATAAAAGAATGACAAGGTTTGAACCCAGGACCCTTTGCATCATAATCAAAGTACAGAACCACTAAGCCATGACAAAATAGGGGAAGCAGCCACTATTAACATTCATAAACTTACAAATGGTAGTTTAACCATTACTAAGCAGGTCTGCAGTCAGCCGAGAATTTTACAAATTGGCGAATCACAAAAAAGTGTGGGAAATGCGGCATATTTAAGCCCCTTAGGTGGGAATACTCGCCATAACTGATCGTAGCTCACATTTGCAGTCAGAATGGCAGGTGCAGGAGAGGGTTCATGCTTCCGAGCGCAACGTTGGGGCATCGAGGAGTCCAAATACATGGTTTGGCTCCTTGTCCACCATCACAAGACAAGACTCCTGCAGGGCCAGTTCCAAGGGATGGAGTACAAGGCAGAGGCTTGGAACCGGTTAGCTCGTGACCTCACCAGTGCCACAGGCGTTCCTCGGACTGGTGAGCAGGTCCATCACCACCATGCAGACCTGAAGAGACGAAAGCAGGACCGCCTGAACCAGTGGATACAGGAGGCCCGTGGGATGCAGAATGCCCCACAACTGAGTATGTAGCCATGGAATGCAGTATGTAAAAATTGATAATGGAGTGTGTATAATGGATAGGTATGTCTCAATATCCCTTCATTTACTTTACAGCTGCAGGTGACCGTGCTGCGAATCAGCAAGCCTATGCTGATAGGCTGCTAAGGCTGCACCACCAGGCAGGTTAGTGATTATTCTGCATGTATTGTTATATAAAATATGGGAGAGAGCATGTAAGAAAGTGTTGTAGTCCAATAAAACAGCCATAGAATTGCCTGAATAAGTCCTCTGCATGTACTGTCAGATAAAAACGTCAAAGAGGCAGAAAAAGAGTGTAGTAACCCATTAAGAAAGGTAACATATGTCTGGAATAATATCCCTGCAGGCACTGTCATATAACATAAGTGAGTGAGCCTGAAAAAAGATTGTTCTAACCTATTAATAAAGATATAATATGTCTTGAACATGTCTGCCATAAACACAGTGTAAAAAAAATAAAGGAGTGAGCCTGTGGAAAAGTGTGCAATGTCATTAATAAAGGTCTAAAACCCAGAGTGTGTCTGTGTCACAGAGTTTGAAATGTTGTTGTACCCTTGCATTATACAAACAGTACTGTTTGAAATTGTGCTGGCAACCCAGAGTTATGCAGTCCCATATAAAGTGGGGGATGGAAGTGCTAGTAGCTGTGAAACATATATACAGTCCACAATAGTCAGTTACTGGCTGGCATGAATAAGTAAACCTGGCACACGTGTAGCATGTAATTATTCACCAGAAATGTGAGTGTGTGTCAAGAAATGCAGGGTTCTGTACAAATCGAAGTGAAAATGTCATGTGGAAACATCCCAGATATGTAGATAAAGAAATATAAATGCAAACAAGAAATATGTAGCAGTAACATCTGCATCCTGGACAGTTAGTATGTCAGATATAGGTCAAGCATATATTGAACTAGCCAAACCCATGACACAACCTAATGTATGGTGGCAAGTGTAATAATACAGGTAGGGGATATACACATGCAGTCACTGGGAATGTAGTGTAGACTAAAAGGTCATTATAAGATGTTAACCGAGGTTTTTTCTACACCCTACCGTATGTGCATAAACCATGCAATTCCGCACCTCAATGGGTATGAGTAATCTTAAATATTTGTTGGTACATATGTCCTATTGTTTTATAAATATTTGCATTGATGTTGATGCATGTGCCATGTTCAAACACCACATTCATGGTGGCCTGTTGTTACCAAACATCTCTGCATGCTGTTGGAATATCCACTGTCGTTCAATATATGCATGTGTTATGCTTGCTGTTTAACTGTTGGAACCTTGGTGTGTTGGGTTAATGGGAATATTACTGCATGCTGTTACAACTAATCTGGAATGCTGTTGTTTATGTTGTAATTAAACACACCTAATCACAGAACGTATGGGACGGCCAGTCCCAGTGGACCCACCTGTCCCTCCTCAGTTGGTGAGTGCACCTGGCACCAGCGGCTCTGGTGCCCAGCCTGGGCTCCCCTCCTCCGTTGGTCCTGTGCCACCTTCAGGTGGAAGCACTGCAGGGGATGGGGTTCATCCCCCCATGCAAGCGTGGGTGGAGGAGGGCCACCTGTCACCCTTGCTAGGGTCCAGGCTGTGGTGCGTAGGGAGATCCAGCGTCCAGTCGCTGATCCCCTACGCCAGCTCGAGGCAAGAGTGGCGCGTCTCTCGGGTGAGCCTGCCCGTCCTACACAGCCCTCAGCACAGCCACACTCCGGGCTGTGAAGGTGCAGTGGTGACTGCCCATGGGTGGGGATCTCAGTTCCACTGCTACCATCTGTGGGCTCATGGGCTTGCGATTTCCAAACATCCTTCCCCATCAATTGTGTTCACCCACCCCATGTGTCAAACTCCGCCCCTGTATGCGTCTTGTTTGTCTTGTCTGTTTACCTCCCCAACCTACCTCCCCAAATATACCTACTTCCTCTACCTCACATTCCACTCTCACCTGAAAAAATAAAAATAAAAAAAAAGGGCAATCTGTTCCCACAAAATTACGCCCCATACATAGCTGCCCAATTTGCACACATGTCCTCTGGACATGTAAACTGATAATTCTAATTGGCAGTACAACATATTTTGTTGTCCTCACCCCTCTCTCAGGGGTGGAAGGTTTAAAATTTCACACCAAATTTCAAACATATGCACAGCTGTTGCTGGTAAAGAAATGGGCAGCTATGGACCTTCCCTACACCCATCCTGCACATCCCGAGCTGGTTTCCCTACTGTCTTTCCCTCTTTGGGCCCCCTTTTTCACCACTTTCCTATCTCCCCATTTTCTTTTCTTTAAAAGAAATTAGTGCGGGGGTTAGCGGGAGTAAGTACTTTTAAGCAGTAGTTAGCGGGGGGGTGCAAGTGTGAGCTTGTGTGCGCTTAGCTAAGCATTACTAAGCATCGCGCAAACCCACTTACAACTGTTTAAAAGTGCCTTAGTCACTCTGTATGACAAGGCCCTTGTACTGCTCAGCAGCAAAATAAAAAACCTTGTCAGTCTCGAACCCGGGACCTTGGACTCACCCGTCTGCATGAAGTACCACTACACCACAGCAGCTATACTATAACTTAGTGCTGAAAGCAATATATCATGCATTACCATGAGTGAATGTAAAGAGAAAATAGGAATGGCATAACACAAATCTTGTTCTGTGGGCCTTAACCAGCAGGTGTTGTGGAATTGCATGACATGACTGTGAAAAGAGAATCAGCCATGCTAGTAGGGAATAATGTTACAGTAGCACCTTACAAACCCCACACAGTATCAGAGCAGGATAAACACTGGCATATTTGCATAGGTGACAGGCCAGACCTCCCAACAGTGACTGATCTACAGTGATGACCCTGATTTGTAAACAAATGTTAGCTGTGCCCCTCTGACTCCCTGTGAAATGTACTAACAGTAGGCAGAAAGGTGGGGAATCTCACTTAATGACAAATGTCAATAAGTGAGAGTAGACACTGCTTGCACATCAGAAAATGTGTAGTAATACATATGCTCTGAATCCCCCAAAGTCTGAACTGTAAAATGTCTGAAATATATCACAGGTGTATCCCAGTTATATGTACCTTTCCCTGAGGCTGTTCAAATATATACCTGAGAGTATCTGAGACCTGGAAGAGTCAGAAACACACAGGCATATCAGCTTGTCAGCTGTTACACACTCTGCAAATAGCTGTAGAATGAATCCCACAAGCATGCCCTTATGTAGAAGTACAACACAGAAATATCAAAGGGTATAGCCATGTACTGCTAGCAACCACCTGTGACAATGCCATTGTTCAGGTGCTGAAAAGACTGCTGTGGTGCACAGTCAAAGAATACTAGGCTGACCTCTGTCTACCATCTGGATATGCCCACAGGTGGGAGCTACTCAGACAGACTACTAGCCTTTATAGACTTACAGGTACACAGCAACTCTGTATGTTCAGTAAGATAAACGTCACACGATAATAAATAATGCACTCTGCACTTCTGCACCCCTACCCAAAGGTACTATATACCCATGTAGTCAGGCACAACCAAGGGTGTAGGTAGGTATACACAGTAGTGAAATATGTCCAGTTGTCCTGAGCAGACTGTGCTAATGTCAACACAAACAAACCAGAAACTGTTCAGAAGTGAGTAACGTACTAATGACAGTGTAGCAGTTCACAAACAGTGCATGTGCCTGATATTCATAATTGGTAGTACAACATACTTAGTTGCCCTCACCCCTCTCTCAGGGATGGAAGGTTTCAAATATCCCTCCTAATGTATTGCATATGCACAGCTGTTGCTGGTAAAGAAATGGGCAGCTATGGACCCTCTCCACACCCATCCTGTACATCCCGAGCTGGTTTCCCTACTGTCTTCCCCTCTTTGTGCACCCTTTATCACCACATTCCTATCTCCCCATTTACTTTTCTGTCAAAGAAATGAGCGCAGGGGTTAGCGGGAGTGAGCACTTGTAAACAGTAGTAAGCAGGTTTGCACCAGTGCGCGCATGTGTGCGCTTAGCTAAGCATTGCTAAGCGTCACGCAAACCCATGCAAACCCACTTACAACTGCTTAAAAGTGCCTTAGTCACTCTGTATGACAAGGCCCATGTACTGCTCAGCAGCAAAATAAAAAACCTTGTCAGTCTCAAACCCGGGACCTTGGATTCACCAGTCTGCATGAAGTACCACTACACTACAGCAGATATACAATAACTTGGTGCTGAAAGAAATATAACATGCATTACAATGCGTGAATGTAAAGGGAAAATAGGAAAGCCATAGGAATACATTGCAATAACTACTGCTGTATGCCAGTTAATTCTCTAATTCGAAACAAAAGTACATACTCCCATGTATCCAGTTTTAGCATTAGGAGGTATGAATAAACCTACACACTGAGAAGAGTGTACTGGAAGAAGCAACAGTCAGGTTTCAGTACAACATGCATTTCACTGGCTACAACCCAGCTTCAGTTATGAGACATATACCAACCTTCTGATTGAGATAACAGTGTTCACAGCAAACAAGCGTGGTCCCCACCTTGCAAAACTGAAAGGGCTATGCCTACCTAACCTATCATTTATAGCAGTGTCCTGAAATCACAGTGAGAACTGCAATTACCACACAGCAGGCTGCATGCAATTACTAAATGGTGGCCACCAATTGGTGCAGAGGCCATCACATGCACATGTGCAGATACCTAGAAAAGCAGCCTGTATCTGCTGTCCACACATGCAATAATATCATTGCAACAACTTGGAGAGAGAGAGAGAGCACGAGCGAGAGAAACAGAGACAGACAGACACAAACAGGCAGAAGGAGACAGATGCTGAAAACAAACAGCAACACACATAGGAAACAAAACCAAAAAAAAAAAAATAATAAACAATAAAAAAACAACACCTACAACAGACGGAGGTGAGGAATACAAAGGTAAGGTATGTAACAGATATGTATTTGGTGACATCCGAAAGATGTGTCTGAAGGGTACTCTACATACTGTGAATCATCCATATGTGGCAGCAGTCAATATCTATATGTACATACACATTTGCATAGGGCAAGGGACATATTGCAACTGTTAGTGAAGGCTGGACATAAGTATGTTGTTGAAGGCTACTATGTGCACATATGTATGTAGGTTGTAGTGTGTGGCATTGCAGAAAGCAAGCAGTGCCGGTATATGTCATGTGGTGTTAAACGCTGTGGGACTGAGCAACAGGCAGTGAGGCCTGCAACAGCTATACAGCCTGAGGACAGCAGAATGCATTCTGCACAACATTGAGCAATAGTATTACATAACCGTATGTCTCATAACTGTTGCATAATTGACATCCCCACCATGAATGGTGGGCAGTATATGTGCCTATATGTGCAGCTATATTTACAGCAATGGATGTTTACATGTATGTGTATATATACATGTATATACATATATATGTGTGTGTATATATATATATATATATATATATATATATATATATAAATATATATATATATATATATATCTATGGATGTATTTAGATATATATGGATAAATATAGATATATATCGATATATATGGATATATATACAGATATATATGGATATATATGGATATATGTAGATATATATAGATATATATAGATATATATAGATATGTATGGATATGTATCGATATGTATGGATATGTATAGATATGTATAGATATGAATATATATGGATAGATACGGAGAGATATGGATAGATATGTATATATGTATGTATGTGTGTATATATATATATATATATATATATATATATATATATGAGAGAGTGAGGGAGACACGGGGTCATATGTACTGCAACAGGTGCCTGTTGTCCAAGGCATAGACTGAACACCAGTGTTGATACCGGAGTGCCATACCCCATTCCAAAACACCTTACACAGTAACTGCCACATAAGTGGTAGCCTGCCTAACACTGATGGTGTCAGAAAGGTACATGGGACACAGGTGCACAGTAGGCTCCCCTTTGATAATCACAGTGACAACAGTAGTAATGTAATCTGTCTACGTGGTACATGTCATCACAAAAGGTGTGTCATCTAGGGAAATATAGGTCGGTGTTCCCCTCTACTCATCACAATGCCCCATGTGGTGTGTACCTCACACGACAACTACAACAAGTGGAAAGGCCACAGACATACCTAACAAAGAGTAATACTGCCCTCAAACACATGCTGGAGGTACAGGTTCCTATCCACAAATATGCCATACTCTGGACTAAACCACCCAGCATGAACAAACAATGCTCCTCATTAGCAGATGTCATACATACCCCTGATGATTGTTTTGGAGATAGGTGATATGCCCTGGGAGTCACCTCTGTGTATCCAGTTGACAGGAGCAAGTGAAATCACATTACATGTGTGTCAAAGGCCAGGGTAGCATATGGCTAGGCTGCTCTAGGCCATAGGGCCAATAGCGTATTACCTACCTATGACACAATGCACACACACACATGTACTCAGCGCAATACCTGCTATGTGAGGTGGAATGAGTGTGACAGTGACTGTGTGCAAGGTTTGTAAAGGTGTGATAGCTTAGTGTGAGGTTGTGTCTGTCATGGTAGTTTGTGTCCTAGGTGTGAGGCCGGAGAAAGATGTGTCAGTTATTGGGATGCAGACATAGTAGGATGGCATATGTTGTGATGTAGTGCCTTGTGTACGACTGTGGTGTCCCAATGTAGGCTGAAGCAATGCATGTATGCTCAGTAAGTGGTACTGCTGGTGACTCCAGCTCACATATGAACTGTTGTACTACCTGAAGCTGTAGGCCTAAACAGCACAGTATGGTGTATGTTCACAGTCCCTGGTAACACTGTCTTGTGTGTTTCCTGTAGTCTGCACAGATTACATACCACAGGCATAGGTATCTGTAAGTAGGGGCACACAGTACTATAAGGTTCCCAGGTAATGCTCATCTGTGTCGGCATACATCTGTGTGTCATATGTATGTCCGATCTGTGTTTAATGATGACTGTACCATGCCCGCAATGACATGTGTGTTACAGGGTATGTGTGTGTGTACCTAGCAACATGTATACTCTGTTACAGCAGTATGCCAGCTATATCAACAATCGTGCACATATGTCAGGTAGGAGTATGGCATCAAAGACTAGGGTGGTTTACCGGTAATACTGTAAATGTACATGACATTCATTGCATTGGATGACATATTTCTTCATGCATTAGCTTGATATATACCCCCGGGGCGAGGTTGTGCATTGTATCCCAAACAGTGTGGTGACTACTGGTGTATACTGGTGTGTTATATGGAGTGTTGCAGGCACTGTCAGCTAGTTGTGGGCTGACCACTGATATGTGGTATAGAATGTGTGTATCCTCTGATAGACAGATAGATGCTATATATGGCAGTTAAGTGATATCTGTACTTCATAATGTTAAGTGTGCCACATGACATGCGCACACATATCATTTAATTGTCTTCCAGGGTTATGGCTCATCAACAAAACCCATTGTATTCAGCTGCGGAGAAGCAGGAAATCCTGAACAGCCTGTTGCAGCACTATAACCTGCTGTTTTCCAGGGCCAACCAGCACCAGCATGACCGTACTGCACTGTGGCAAGACCTTGTTCACCGGGTAAATGACATAGGCATGCATAACCAGACATATGAGCAGGTACGCCATCACTGCAGTGATTTAATTAGACATGTCCAGTGGCATGCGTCTGATATCCATAGGCAACTGCTTGCCACAGGTGGTGGGGCGGCCATACATCCCCCCTCACCAGAGTGGAGGAGCTGCTCCTAAGCATGGTGGCTCCTGGCCTACAGCAGCAACAGCATCACACATGTGTCATCATGGAGGCCGGAGCCACCCAGCAGGATGACATGGAGCATGCAGGTAATACGCCCTAGCTGTAGACTACCATTACCTGTATTGTTAGAATATGCATATGTGAGATGTGTACTGTGTGTTTAGCAATTGTGCTGCCTAACGTGTGACATACTGATATTTGGAATAGTATCCGTACACCTGTGACTGTTGACTGTTGTTCCACTGTTGTTTAGCACACTCACAGTAAGAATGCCACAGTTGTGGCTACTGACAAATGGTGTCATATTCTTCTAGGTCTCTCTGGTGTGACAGCAGGGCAGACAATACATGCTGGTGAGTGTGTTAACACTTTAATATTGGTAATGAAATGTGCATGTCATAGGTGAGGTGTAGGCCATGTACACGTAACACACCTACGCATAATGCATGCTGTGCATGTTTGCTGTGAGACATCAATCATCTCAGTAAACTCAGTAGCTGCCTCAGTCACATGCAATGCACAATGCAGCAGACACAATTGTGGCAATACTGTACTGCACATTGGATATGCATAATTGCTGCAGCTGTACACAACAGAACACATTTATCATATGCAGTACATGAAAACATGCTACATTTGGCATTACCACACACCCGCTGTAAGGTCACACTTCAGTATCCCACATGTCATGCATACACACATGATGTACCTCAGGGGTAGAGGCCTATTATGGGGCTGTGCAAAACTCTGCAACACATAACACAGTCATGTAAGGCAATGCTCCCTATTGGGCACCTCACACACCCATGTACAAGGTGGCTGTGTAATTGTGAACGTAGCCACGGCACTGCAGTTCAGGTACAGCATGCCAGGCGGTGGTCTTGCACACAGTAGTAGCTGTGAGTGACCAAAAGATGCATGTTGATGATGGCACAGGGTACTACACCCCATACAGTTACAGTGACCACAGTACTACTCATAGCAGTCATTTCTTTGCACCTCAGTGTTGTGTGTGTGCAAACATATGCACCTATACACAATATGCATAGCATGTTGTCTGTGTGCTTACATATGCCAGTATACATAATATGCACATTAGTCAGCATCCACACAAAGTGTCACATATATGTCCTTGAATGCTAGTGGGTGTATAGGTCACTTGACACACATTGGGTATGTGTGGTGTTTAATGTTGCAGTCGTGTAGCATGCCATGCCATGTCTGGCACCCACATATCTGCAATATGTCCCACACTCACCATAACCACTGTACACTGGCCATGTCGGCCATTGGGATTCTTTCACATCAACATGCACCGCACATCCCATGTGTGTACATAGCATGCATGTGCTACACCCGTGCCCACTATTATCTGCTATGGACACAGACACTGCACTCAGATATGGATATCTATGTGTCACACAGATAACACATGCAGCCATGGCATGTATACTTGTGAGTGATGGTGCACAGGGCATTGCAGAGCTGATAATACCTGCACAGCAATGTTGTGTCCATGTACATATTGTGTTCCAGGGTATAGCCAATCACTGAACAACTACACAGTTGCATCAAAGCCATGTATACTGCCATTTAATAGGGGCATCTACACTTGCACTACATGGACTTGTGCAACACATATTCTGCATGCTGACATGTGTGTGGTGACTGTCTACCTTGTGATACTGACACCCACCTACACCCACTATAGAGTATGTGTTGGATTGCTGGTATGTGTGTGTATGTGCTGTAGTGAGGTGTGTATTAGTGTTCATGGGTGCATGTGTGCATGTGTTCATGTGTGCATGTTTTCATGTGTGCATGTGTCCATGTGTGTGTGTGTCCATGTGTACATGTGTTCATGTGTGCATGTGTGCATGTGTTCATGTGTGCATCTGTCCATATGTGCATGTGTGCATGTCTTCATGTGTTCATGTGTGCATGTGTTCATGTGTTCATATGTTCATGTGTGCATGTGTTCATGTGTTCATGTGTGCATGTGTGCATGCGTGCATGTGTGCTTGTGTGCATGTGTTCATGTGTGCATGTGTGCATGTGTGCATATGTGCATGTGTTCACATGTGCATGTGTGCATGTGTGCATGTGTTCATGTGTGCATGTGTGCATGTGTTCATGTGTGCATGTGCAGACTGTAAAGTGTGTTTCCTGTCTTCCTCTCACAGGTGCTGAGTTAGGGGTTGGCGAAAGCAGCAGGCGACCTGAAGCCACTGCCACAAATAGTGGTCATGATGACACATGTATTTTGGCACAGGAAGATTTGACAGGGTCTGTCGTTGGTCCGCCAATCGACAGTACACAGCATTCAACCCCATCTATGTGCACACTCATACTGTCAATACATCCCTCACCACCAATGGCCATAGGTGAGGGACAGCATACAGTTGGCATTGACCAGGAGAGTGTGGTACCCATGGCACTTGCATCCCCTCACAGCAGCCATAGCTGTAGACCCAGAACAGTACCACATAGCCGGAGGTCCGGGGGTTCTCGGGGGAGCACCACTGGTCGTATTGCCCCTGGCAGGCATGCCCTCACAAGTCTTATGACGACCAGTATGTTCCGGGCTGTAATGCAGGCTCAGGCACATATGGAATGGTACACCAGGCAGGGACTTAGGGTGCAGAGGGCACATTACACCGCTATCAATGACAGCATCCGTGACCTTGCCGGTGCCATCCGGACTTACACCGAGGTCGTTGATAGACGTTGGGGGGAGACATTAGATGCCCTCCACAACATGTCTTCCATGAGCCAGGACCATGCGGGACAGTTGCAACATCGACACAGACGCATGCCAGTAACAGCAACAGCTGGCAGTGGTCACGGACGGCCCACAGTTCACAGCCGCTCCTATAGTGGCAGTACCAGCCCCAGCAATGCTGGGGCTGCCCTGTCCATTGACCGTCCCAGTAGATCACATTCACGTGGCTCTGGCCAGTCCCAGCAGGGACATGGGTCCAGTCGTCATACCACTGCCTCTGATGACAGTACCCAGTCAGGGTTGGTACCCGATACTGTCCGTAGCACCCCTGCCAGGCACAGGTACTGTGTCCATGGCCAGAGACAGTGATCTGTACAGCCTAGCAGGTACAGTCTGTGGCTGTCCCACAAACTACCATATATGGCAGCCACATGGTGGAGCTGTGTGCATGCAGAAACACACACATTAACCAAACAACTAGGGCTCACACATACACACACACATTACATCAACATTGGCCCATGCTGTACTGTTGTCCCTCACACACACACATACACACACACACACACACACACACACACACACACACACACACACACACACACACATGTCAATTGGATGGGTCAATGTCAGGCTCTGGCAAACAACAAAACGCCCTGTGCATATGATGATATTGACCGTCCCAGTAGATCACATTCACGTGGCTCTGGCCAGTCCCAGCAGGGACATGGGTCCAGTCGTCATACCACTGCCTCTGATGACAGTACCCAGTCAGGGATGGTACCCGATACTGTCCGTAGCACACCTGCCAGGCACAGGTACTGTGTCCGTGGCCAGAGACAGTGATCTGTACAGCCTAGCAGGTACAGTCTGTGGCTGTCCCACAAACTACCATATATGGCAGCCACATGGTGGAGCTGTGTGCATGCAGAAACACACACATTAACCAAACAACTAGGGCTCACACATACACACACACATTACATCAACATTGGCCCATGCTGTACTGTTGTCCCTCACACACACACATACACACCCACACACACACACACACACACACACACACACACAGACATGTCAATTGGATGGGTCAATGTCAGGCTCTGGCAAACAACAAAACGCCCTGTGCATATGATGATACCTGTGTCACCTCCTGTCATCTGCATCACTGACGGAGGGACAGGCTAACATGGTGCTGATGCACAGGGTGACACTATAGCAGTGTAGCAATAATAGCAAGTTGTCAACAAGGAAATGTAACTACATCCTTGTAGGTATATCTGAGCAGACATTATGCATCAAAGCTCTAATTGTCAATGTAGCATTGTTTATACCACTGTTAGGTCTGAGTATGTATTGTCCACCCATGTGCAACTTGGCTGAAGTGTAATGTGTTGCCAGCATGTGTTAGTGAGTGGACAGTACGTGTGTGATGTGTGCAGTACAGATTAGCAAGTGTACATAAGTAAACATGGTGGGTGCGCACTGTCTGGATGTACGTGCATAGGGGACACATGGGACGTGTGGCATACCCTGTCATACACATTGTTAACATCTCATAGTATCTTTCAATGGCCAGTATGCATTCTACTACAGTTATGTACTAACATGGGTAGATGTGTGTATGACATGGGTTGACACTATGCTGTGGGTGTACCGTTAATATCTGTCAATGATTTGTGGTCTGGTAGTATACACAACCTCAACAGCATGACTATAAGCAATCATTGGATGATGTCCTGACAAATGACACACAGTAGTAGGGAACCCAGTAACAATTGGATCCTTCCGGTGCTACACTATAACACTAACCAGTGGTAATGACCGCCACCCATTCCTGTGACCACACCTGTTTGGCATATAGCCCCCTTAGGTACATGCAGACACACTAGGGATGTGTCCATCCAAATCTGGAAATGCATGGATTGGCCTACAATGCATTCCCTGGATGGGATGCATATCCTACACAAGGGTATCATACAGACAGATACCTGTTGTCTGATACATGCTGTATAGCAGTAAGCCGACTATGGCATAGTCATCCTCATGTACTATACATACTATCCCGTCAGTACCACACAGGTGGTAGCCCTCAACATGGATGTTAGGTACCAATGTGCACATACAGCCTCATGTTATGTCATGTGTCCCTTGGTATCCACATATCCATAGGTATTGTGGAGTCCCAAGGTGTATCACATAAGACATTAGAGGCCTGAATGCATATCCACAAGGCAGTCGTACACCTATAAAGACTGTCCATTCTTGGCAGTCTTTGTAGTGTATGACCATGTTTGACATATACCCCAGGCATATACCCTCACTCACACTACTCTTAAGTAACTGTCATGGGTGTGTGTGCCACAGATGACCTTGGCCACAGAACACAACAGTGGACGGCCTTGTCACATACATACATATGTGACCTATGATCTGAGAAGCAGCTGCACAACCTGTCAATGGAAACAAATGTATTCATGTAGTATGCAGGCTTCACACCTATGTACTGATTGAGGGGATATGTACACGTATATATTTGCCACGCAGGTACCTGATGTGTGCAATGCACTTACTGTTGTAATCATACTATGTCATACCATAGTAAAAGCAAAACCCACACCGCATTGACCAACAGGGACACGCACACAGTCAGCATTTGCAGGATTCAAACCCCTACCTAACTATGTTATGATACTAGAGAGAGACACATTAACATGGTGCGCTATTTGCTTTACTGGCTGGTTTCCCTTCTCCGGCTGTATTTGTAGGATGGTGACATCATCCGTCTTTCCAAAGAGGAATGTACCTCTTTTAGTGAGTTTTCCTAGTCTCCAAAATGGGGACACCTCTCAAAGGACACTGCACACATACACCCCCCCACACACACACACTGTTTGCAGGATTCAAACCCCTACCTAGGTTATGATACTAGAGAGAGAGAGACACATTAATACGGTGCACTATTAGCTTTATTGGCTGGTTTCCCTTCTCCTGCTGTATTTATAGGATGGTGACCTCATCAGACTAGACATGGTGATGTGTGTACACTTTGTTTTATGCCATTCCAGGAATGGTCCATGTGGGTCAGCAGGTGTCAACAGCTTGAACAAGACCTCAGAATCCTTACCTTGTGTGATCTATCTGTGGACACATTGACATTCTGTCATATGTCAACACATATTTATGCACAGCTTATTGGTTTTGTGGATACTACATGTGTCTGGGATGTTGATAAAGGGCTATTCAAAGTCTATGTGACACATGTAGATGTGTTCATTGATGTATGTCTTGGGTGGCTGCCTTGCAAACAGTCTAGCATGTTTGGGAACCATGATCCGCACATGAACATACCACAGTTGGTAGGGTTGTGTGTATGTCAGCTTCCAATAGCTCTGTTTATGACTGCAGCCATGATGGACTCCATGACCTTGCAGATCAGACTTCATAGGTGTACTGGACTTGACTTCCCATGGTGTGTTGTGCACCAACACTTGTGTGGAGTGAAATATGTAGCTGTGACACATTCAACGGTTCCACATCCTATGTAGTGGGTGAGGCTCAGCTGACTGTTCAGGTGCATGATCTGTTTGTTCTGTAGTTTGTGCATGACACATATTGGGATTCAATGTATTCCACTTGCTGCCATGCTTTTGGCAGTGGGGGTAGCTGCTCATCCATTCTACATGTGATATCTCCTGGTATGATGATGTGGACTATTGTCAGTGGGGGATGGGTATGTACATATGGACCTGTCTGTCATGATGTCGGCATTGTCACTCAGGTACAGATGGCCCTGACTCAGGACATATATGGGTGTACATTGATATTTATGACATAGCTGAAGGAGGTGTCATGATTCAGTCTGGACTCCTTCTCAGCTACTCTTTACAAAACACCAACGAACATGAGCACTAATCCCTGTTATACTCTTTTACATGCTTAACACCCTACTGATCCTTTGTGATCAGGCTACAGAGTCTGTCATGATAATATCCTGGCATATCCAGGGGTCGGTTTCGTGTGTACTCTTCAGTCCAGCTGGTGGATATTGTGATATTGACACAATGTCACATCTGCCTCATGTACACAGACAACCCTCTCCTCCTCCTGACACACTCAGATATATGTGTGAGATGCACCTATATAGACATACAGGGTGCTGAACTCTCTCAACCCATGACTGGCACAGTATCAGGTGGTGAAGGTAACCACACACACCACATATCAGTCTCACATATCCTCTAGCAACAGCACTCAAACCACATTAGCACACATAGACATACTCAGATGCTGTAAATGTACTCTACCTAAGCAGCAGAGACCTCCAAAGCAGACACACACACACCTGCTACCCCACTACAATACCCACATATCACATAGTTCACAATGTCAGTGTGCCACACAGCCACTGCCCTTCGGGCTAAACAACACACCTAATACACTTGTAATAGGTGTCACTTATTGTCAGACACACTGACGTAACACTCACCAGCCCTAACAAGGGAATAGTCACTTTGGGCTGTCTGTTGGGTGCCAGGATCTGCCACATAAAACAGACAGGCAGGTCACTCCAAAGCAAGTACAGGATTGGCACCATCATTGTCCATGCTGGTGTGTATAACCTCAGACGTTACTCCCTGTACCACATGACATGATACATGGAGGAACACTCTGATCATGTAGCCCAGGCCAGTATGACCCTGACCTTGTCTAGCATCTTACACCCACCAATTATGATGTCACAGTATACGGACACACATATCACATTTAACAATTGCCTAACAATTTTGTTTCATTCATAGGGGATACAGTGTCTGTCAGCCTATGGTGACATGCTCAACATGCCATGTAGCATCACTATGGACAGCTTTCACCTGTCACCCGTGGACTTTGGAATGCTGGCTAAGGCTCTTGCTACCACCATAGTGCCTTTTTTAAGCAGGGCTCAGAAGACAAACCCACCTCCATAGACATTACAGGTTAAATGAAACTAAGGGTAATGCTGCTCAACAATAGTTGTGTTAACCTCATATTGTGGCCACTCAGGACTCTCCTCAGTATGGAGGATAGCAATATCTGAGCACTGACAGATGCCTGGTTCAGGCTCGCTTATGCACACCAGCACTACCAGGTTATGTTTCATACCATGCTGTCTGACAACAAGACTTGGAACAGACAACACAACTAGGGGGAGTATCCATATACATCACAGATGCACACACCTCCAGGTTAGTAGCACTGCACAAAGCATCACAGACCATACATATACAACTACCATTGTGCAATACTGCCTTTCAGTTTGTTGCCTGCTACAGAACACACTTCCAAACTCAGCAACCACACTCGGCTTTCGTGGGAACTATGGAGAATATGAAGGTCTCCACAAACACCATTATATTGCTTGACTTCATATACACAAATATTGACTGGGGATACTACTCAAGCCCCGACACCCTCACCCAACAGTCGCTACATTTTGTGGACTCATATGCTATGGCACAACCAGTCAGCACAGCCACAAGGGGGAATACATATTGGACCTGATCATCACCAACATGGGGACTCTATGTTCCACACCAGCGATATATACCTCATTGGTAAGGTCAGAACATACATGTATCTCACTGGACATACATATACCCTCCACACACCCATCCTGGGTAATCTTGGTGAACTTCTCATGAGCCAACTTCTCACTTCACCGAAGCAAGGTGGTATCCTTCAGAGACCCTGAGACAGTGGCAAATACGGCTCACACTGCTGCATCCTTTACATACACATTCTATGGACACCTAGTGGACTGCATGGATTGTGCTATCCCAAATAACAACAGGACCCACTACTCCAATGGCAGGGGACCTGTCTGGTAGACCCCAGCCATTAATAAGCTGTACAACATCAGGAGGAAGCTACTACATGATAGAGCACAATCCCAGACTAGGAAAGCATCTGTGATCTGTACTAGCAGACAGCTACAATCACTCATGAACTTTTCTAAGGGCCGCTTCTACCAGACAATTGCAACAGACACGTAGGACTATCACACGGCCTTCTTCAGTTATGTCAGGAACCTGGATGGATACTCACTGATATGCTGTGAGTTACTGCATATTGACTAAACCTACCCTGAACCCACTGGCATTGCCAACATCCTGGTAAACAGGTTCAGTGCAGATGTCTCCCACCCATCCCCCCTAAGGAGCAACTATCCATTCCAACAGAGTATAACCTCCCTGACATCACACAGTAACAGATGAGTGCTGCCCTCCCCAAAGCGTACATCACAGTATCAATGTGACCAGACGGTGTCCCAGCCTGCATCTTACACGAGCATCATGACAGACGCAACCCTCACATTACATCACTGTTCAATATCAGAGTTACCACAGGATATGTACACAAGGAATGGCATACAGCGACAGTGGTCCTGCTCCACAGAGTTGGTGCCACAACGGACCACAGACAATATTGCCCTATAAGCCTAAGTAGCCTGTTCTGCAAAACTATGGAGCGTATTGTCATGGGACTCATACACATAGACATCAGGAACCTACAGACACTGTGTCCTACACATTTCAGTGTTGTTGTGGGCAGATCTTGCCTCTTGAACCTGTTTATATTCTTTAAATGGCTAACAGGTCCATCGACATAGGGACGGCTGTCCACACAGCCTACCTGAACCTTGCAAAACCCTTCAACACAATAACCCACTGGGCCATTATGCATAGGCTCACCAGCGTCAGTATGGACACATATCTCACACAATGGATTGATACCTGGATCAGGGATAGCACCCACATGGACAGAATTGCAGGTGCCATGTCTGACTATACACCAGTTACACGTGGCATCCCACACGGCTCGGTCCTGGGACCTCTCTTGTTCAGTATATATGTGTCTTATGTACAGGCTACCACAGGGGGAATATGGCTGAACATGTTTGCACTTGACTGCAAACTGGGTGCCATGATCAACTCTCCAGCTGCCACATGCATATTCAAACAGGGTCTCACAGAGATGGATGACTGGTGCCTGAGACATGGCCTACAGCTAAATGCCATTAGTTGCATAGTCATCCCCTTTGGGAATAACAACATGCCCACACATTACCACATAGGTAGTACTCCATTACATACAGTAGGAGTTGTTAGGGGTTTGGGGACATGACTTGTTCGTACTGTCACCTTTTACATTCACATTGCCAAAGTGGTTAGACACACCTTCTATGTGGGCCACCTTATCCCATATGGTTTCAAATCTAGATCGAGTGAGGTCATTGTGCCCCTATACTCATCACATCCATGCTTGGTTACAATGCCACATTTGGGGTGTACCTTACCCGACACCTGCAGCAACTGTACTGGCCATGGAAGTTCCTCACCAAGCAGATCTAGGGACTCACACAAATGCCCTCCACAGTTCAGATGCAGTAACTCCAGCTCTACTCAGTCGCTTACCACCTACTCAGATATGATGTGTGCCTGTTGTTTACAGATATACCCAACCCAGAATTACTGGGCATGCTCCACCTCAGGATATCCGACTGCCTTGGAGCTACACACTCCAGGGACGTATACCTCAGCACAGATGTTAATAGGACATTGTGGAGGGACAGATTCTTATCCCAGAGGCTCCACTCACTCCAGAATGTAATCCCAGTTTCACATAGGCAGAGCCACCCACTGACCACCTACTGGAGACATCTTGATGACTGTATGGGTGATCGTATGTTTATCCCTGGGATATCTTCTGTGTCCCTGCTAGACAGAGGCACACTAGCCTAAATGTACATGGGCTATCTTGTGTGACCTACTATTCACACACACAGTGTAGTAATCTGACAGGGTTGCAAATGCCAAACACACTCTGGCAAGGCTTGTACATGCCCTAGGGCAGATAGCCTAGTATCGACCTCTGAACTTATGCTAATGTTCAAGATGCACAATGTTTATTGGTGATACTGTTTGCAGGTCTTTATCATCTTTGCTTTACCAGTTTCTATGAACAACTTCAGTATCTGCAGAACATATTTGATTATGACAGGGTTCCACTATATTATAGATGTGTCTGTTGTCATATAACTGTGTGCACAGGGCAGACTGCTGTATAGTGACAGGTTCCTGGGTTAACACATGCAAATGCCAGATATGCGTGGCCCACTGCTGTACTCAGACATGGCCTAAGTGTGTGAGCATGCCCAGTTCTGCAATTCCGTGTTTTGTTGCCTGACATTTGTCTCCTTTATTCAAGTGTGTGAGCATGCCCAGTGTGACCCTTCAGTATGTTGCTATCTGAGGTCCACTACATTTGTTGATGTGTGCGAACATGACCGATATTAACATTTATACTGTGTGTGTTGGAAGTCAGGTTCTGTTCTCACTGCAGGACTCACCTTTGTGTCATAACTCAACAAGGATTATGCTGTGCCTGCAGGGTTTCCATGAAATACTTTGCATAGACTTAATCAACATTTCTTCATACAGGCTGACCACTGCAATAGTGTTATGGTTTAGTGGTTCAGTACTTTGGCTATAGTGCACAGTATCCTGGGTTCGAGGCCCATCACTGCTTTATATTTTCATACTGAGCAGACCAGACTGCTTAAGGGCCAGTTAAGCAAATATGAGCATGCTGGCTTTTGTTCAGCTATGCCCTACTTAGACCAGGCTTGTCCGACATTGCTCAATATTCACCAACATTGTTGGACGTTGCACAATATTACTGAACATTGACCACAGTTGTGCTAGTTGGTGTGTGCGATTTTGTTTGCATATACTACATGGTGGTAAATGCTGTTTAGCACTGCTTTATATTGCTTAACACATGGCAATCATGCCTTAGGTGGTGCTGCAGGGCTGCCTATGTCGGATGCACATACTACAGTCCCTGTACATGTTTGAAAGCAGGTAGTGTCAACTTAGGCATCCCTTTTACTATATGTGCGAGTCGGAGAGAGGTATCATTTCCAGATTTCCTACTGAGCCAGTGTATGGGCTATGTGTTGCCTCTTTGCCAAGGCCAAAGCATACTGGGCACGCCTCCTTCTGCCTACTGGGGCAGGCTCAGGTTGTTCCTCCTCCGAGTCACGCTCTGCCTGTGATGGCCTTGGCAATGGTGGGGGGCTGTTTGGCCCAGGCCTATGCTGGTCCTGCTGCAGCTGTTTTAGCAGGATCATATTATGTAGCATAGCACATACCATGACAATTTGGGTACATGTAGTTGGTGAGTACTGCAAGGCTCCACCAGATGTGTCCAGGCACCGGAGCCGTCACTTGAGCAGCCCAAACACACGCTCTATTACATTACGTGTTTGTGAGTGTGCCTCATTATGGCGTTCCTGTTCAGGTGTGTGTGCGTTTCTGATGGGTGTCATCAGCCACGGCTCCAGTGCATAGCCAGCATCCCCCACTAGGTGACCATGTGGGATGTCCCCATTAGCAAATGACTGGTACAGATGTGTCAGATGCCAGATATGGGAATCATGGTAGCTTCCAGGGCAGCCTGCACACACATTCAGTATTATGCCCTGGGCATCACACATGACCTGGCAGTTGATGGAGGGGAAGCCCTTGCGGTTGAAGTAGACCCTACCCCCTCACCAGCTGGTGCTTTGATGTGTATGTGCGTGCAGTCTATTGCACCCACTACCTCAGGGCATTCCGCTATTCGCTGGAAGAGATGCATATTGCTGGCCAATACCTCACGGGAATTGGGGAAATATACATGATCACCAACATGTGCTGACATGGCATCCAGGAACTGGTGTAGTACCCTGGATGCTGATGCCTGTGATATCTCCATCATATCACCAGTTGGTCTCTGGAAGATACCTGTTGCTAATATTCTTAGGCCAACACATACCTTGGTTTCCACTGGGATGGGTTCCCCTCTGTTGGTTCTGTGTGTGAGGCGTGGCCTGCACAGCTCAACAATTTGCTGCAGGAGGTCTCTGTCCACTCTATAGCGCTCCACTAACTCCAGCTCATGTAGCACCTGGTAGGTTACCCTGGGCCTGTACACTCTTCTCCGTCTCCTCACTGTGGGTTGTCCAGCAGCATTTCCATTGTCACCACCCTCAGCATGTTGCATATGTCACCTTATAACAGCAATGGCAGCCCCTAACATTTCTTTGTCTCAGTAAAGTTTGTTCAGTTTTCACTTCTATTAGCTTACTGCAGTGTCTGTTGTGAGAAACATACTGGACTGTTGTTTGCAGAGTTTTAACTGCTAGGCTAGGCTGAGCTAGTGTACTGCCTGTGTAATTGCCTGATTCTGATTGCTTTCACCTGCTAGCTCTGCTAGTACTCCCTGGTAGCTTCCTACTATTTGTTGTGCTTCCTTTTTCCTTTCTGTTTCCGCAGGGGGGAGCGCCGCGCACACAAGCGCAAACACGAGCACAGCAGCTAACATGCACGCACACATGCTTACACGGACTAAAATTTGCTTATTCGGGTTAAAACGCATGCACACCAGCGCAAACGCGCTTACAACTCTTTAATCAGCCTTATACATGCTTACTCTGGCTTAAACGTGCGCACTCATGCTTACACGCGCGCACTCTGTCTTATTCGGGTTTACACGGGCGTACACGCACGCATACCCGTTCAGCAAGAAACTTTGGTGTTATCCACGGCATACACCTTACATTTCTTGGCTTTCCCTAGCCTACCTGTTGACACACCTCTTTCCATGATGTCTAAATGACAGCTGACACATGCCACTCTGCTCCAATGAGCTTCACTTCTTTCATACATACCCCCCTCGTGATGTCACCTATCTTCTACTCTGTTACAACCCATATCCTACTCCTACACTCCACTGACTGTGCTAATTTGCTATGTAAACTTGCGATTCACTATCCTAACACTCATTTACATAGGATTGCCTACTAATGCTTGGTTACATGTCTTAGACTGAGCTTCCCCCCTTAGCAACCTCTACTCGGTGGCCATGTTGTCTTCAGCCTGCCATTCCCTTGCATTGTACATTAACAATTTCAATAAAATCCACATTTGTGGGTTTTAATTTTTAGTATTCTAGGTTTTAGAGCGCAGCCCGTTTGCACAGCGCTGCGCTACGCTTAAACATCGGAAATCGGCAAAAAAAAAAATGTTATTTTCATATTGCATCAGGAAACATTTCCAATGGCCGTATATTTGGCCATTGGCATGCTTCCTGCACTGGATGCAACCTTTATTTGGAGCTGTCATGGCTCCGTTTTGCTATTTGCAGAATGGTACTCAGTTGTCAACTGAGTACTTTTCTGCAAATAACACTGCTCTTACTCGGACAGGTTCAGGTTTCCTGAATCGCAAATCTACCTCATTTGCATGCCTTTCGCCTGCAATTGAGATAATTTGCATATCACAGCCCTGTCCGTGTAAGAGCCATTTTAGGAGCTCTCTTACACGCCCCTACAGGCTGTTCCTGGATCGCTTGTCGGACATGATGGCTGCATGGAGTCTTACTCTACTCTAAGACTCCGTGCAAGCCTTCTTGAATCCGGCTCTTAGTCTAACTTTCTTCTAATTTCCTAGCTATTACTACAAGAAAACATACTTCTAAAATAACTTACTTAAGACAACAGGCAGAGTGCTGAGGTTGGATATCAAGACAAAAATGCTTAATAATCTCTGGTTCTCACTGTTTAAATTGAAACTGCAGTTCTGCTAAACATTACATCATTTGTTTACTCTTTCCTGGTTCCCAGGCTGACACATTAACTACATTAACATTCTTAACATCTCCCTTTTGTTATCTTGCAGCTGGTCAGGAACAGAGCAATAAAAATACATTTGCATGTTTAAGTCTAGCAATTTAACTCTTGGTTAAAACAATAGAAACAATTTCTTCATCTAGACTATTCAGCACCACTGTTCCCTTGAAAGGGTCATCACATGTTTTTACTGGGTCAGTAGAGAGCACTGTTGCCTCATTTTTGTAACAGCATTTCTTTACATTTAAAACAACAAGCCTGTAATTTACATTTATATTTACAAATGATATAATTATCTATAAAATTCTATCTGGCTAGGCTGGCAGTCTTCACCCTCTCTACCCAATCGTCACATCTCTCCCCCCCCCCTGGAGAATTCAAGCTAGTTTTTCAAGTGGCCCTTGATAAACGGCGCTTGAGAGGGTTAGGTCTATCTGAGTATACCTACCCCATTTACTGACTTGAGAGCCCATCTGCATTGGCATTGCTAATCCCACTGCAGTGCTGCACTGACATATCATTTGCTTGCAACCCCAGGCTCCATCTTAGCAACTTGGCATTTTGCTGGCTGGCTCTGTTTAACCATGTTAGGGGGTTGTGATCTGTCATTACAGTGAATTTTTTTCCATACAGATAAGGCTTAAGTTTCTGCAGTGCCCATACTATGGCTAGACATTCCTTTTCTACCACTGCATAGCATTCCTCCCTGGGTTGGGGCCTATGACTGAGATAAACCACTGGGTGCTCTTACCCCTCTGAAGAAATCTGGCTAAGTACAGCCCCCACCCCATGGTTCGAAGCATCCACCTGCACAACAAATTATTTGCTGTAATCTGGACTGGCTAACACAGGGGTCCTCCCAAAGCTTCTTTAAGCTTCTGGAATGCCTGTTCACATGCTGGGGTCCACACTACCTTATCTGGCCTGTTCTTCCTTGTCAGGTCTGTGAGGAGAGCAGCTATGGTACTATAGCTGGGGACTAACTTTCTGTAGTACCCTGCTGTCCCTAAAAATGCCCTCACCTGCTTTTTGGTAACAGGTGCAGGCCATGCTTGAATGGCTTCCAATTTGGCAGGTTCTGTCCTTATCTTACTACTCCCCACTCTATGTCCTAGGTAGGAGACCTCTGCTATATCCACCTGATATTTGCTCGGCTTAATGGTCAACCCTGCCCTCTGTAGTCGTCCCAAAACCTCCCTGACATGCTGAAGGTGCTTTGGCCAGGAATGGCTGTAGATGGCAATATCATATAGGTAAGCAAGGGAAAACCCTCCTGATCCTGCTAGGATATGATCTATCAGCCTCTGAAAAGTCACTGGGGCATTCTTCATCCCAAAGGGCATCTTTGTGAACTCATACCAGCCAAAAGGAGTCACAAAGACTGACTTCTCTCTAGCACTGGGAGTCAAGGGCACCTGCCAGTAACCCTTGGTAAGATCAATGGTTGTAAGATACTTAGCCCCACCAAGCTGCTCTATGGCCTCATCTGTCCTAGGCATGAGGTAAACATCTGACTCTGTGTGACTATTTAATTTCCTGTAGTCTACACAGAACCTGGTGCTGCCATCCTTCTTTGGCACCAGCACCACAGGGGAGGCCCAGGGACTGTTGGACTCTAGAATCACCCCTAGTTTCAACATCTCCTGTACCTCCTCCCTCAGGGTCTGACTGACTCTCTCAGGCACCCTATAAGGGGCCTGTCTAATAGGCCTTTGGGGTCCTGTATCCACCTGGTGCTGCACCAGCTGGGTGCACCCTGGTTTCCCAGTGAACATGTCCCCAAATTCCTGCAACACTGCTCGGATTTCTCGAACCTGAGTAGGAGATAGCTGCTGGGACATTACTACCCCTTCCACTGAGGTGTCAGCCCGAGCCTCACTGAGGAGATCATTCCCCAGATCTCCCCCAGACTCCTCTTGCAATCCACTGCAAATGCTCAGCACAAGGGCCTCCCTATCATGGTAAGGTTTCATCATGTTAACATGATACAATTTGTGCCCCTGCTATCTGCCTAGCAGTTCCACAATGTAGTTAAAATCACTTACCTGTCCTACCACCTTGTAGGGTCCCTCTTAAGCTGCTTGCAGTTTGTTTTGGCTGACAGGAATGAAAACCATTACCTGCTGCCCCACAGCATACTCTCTAGCTCGAGCATTCCTGTCATACCACACCTTTTTCTGTTGTTGGGCTTCTACCAGGTTCTCCTGGGCCAAGTCCATGAGTTCCCTGAGCCTTGTCCTGAAGTTTAGGATGTATGCCACAACAGACTCCTTGTGAGACTCGCACTCAACTCACCTTCCCACTTATCTCGAATTAGATCTAGAGATCCCCTCGCACTATGCCCATACAGCAACTGAAAGGGTGAAAAACCTGTGGATTCCTGGGGAACTCTCTGTAAGCAAACAACAGATGGGGCATATATTTGTCCCACTCTCTCTTAAACTGATCTGCAAATGCCCGTAGCATGGACTTGATTGTAGAGTTTAACCTCTCAACAAGACCATTAGTCTGGAGATGGTAGGGAGTGGTCTTCATGTGCTTCACTCCACAGGACTTCCACAGACAAGCCAGCAGGTCTGACATGAAATTGCCTCCTCGGTCAGTCAGTATTTCTTTTGGGAAACCTACCCTGCTGAAAATCTTTAACAAAGCATTTACCACCTTCTCTGCCTCAATGGAGGACAAAGCCACTGCCTCAGGGTATCGTGTAGCATAATCCACTACCACTAGGATATACATTTTCCCTGTGGAACTTGGGGTACTCAGGGGACCCACAATATCCATAGCTACCCTCTGAAATGGCTCCTCAATCACAGGCAAAGGCATCAAAGGAGCTCTCACCTTGTCTGCTGTCTTGTCTACCTTTTGGCACTGCTCACAGGTCCTGCAGTACCCTGTTACATCTCTGGAAATTCCAGGCCAATAGAAGTTCTGCATAATATGCCTCTTTGTACGTTTTATGCCCATATGACCTGCAAAGGGAATATCATGGGCTATGGCTAGAAGCGCCAGATGGTAGGGTCTAGGCACTACTGACTGCTGTACTCTCTCACCTTCTAGCCCTCCCTCAGGGGTCCAGTCTCTGTATAGTAACCCTTTGTCCCAGTATACAGATTTCCCCTTTCCTTGAGAATCAGGTGTCTCCCTAGCTACCTCCCTCAGGCCTTGCAATGTAGGGTCTGAGAGCTGAGCCTGTCTCAAGTCTCTCCTTGTAACCCTTCCCATCTCCCCTTCCACAGAAAGTCTGGCATTCTGTGACAGTGGTGCCTCACTGTCAGCCTGGGTACTACTACTCACCTCTACCTTGGCAGTTACCCTGTCCAAGGGAACATCAGTACCCACAAGCAGATGTGGCTCACCTTCAGTCTCATTGCTACAGCATAGCTCCCTTCCTGAAGTAACCACCTCACCAGTCCTGGCTGCAAATGTGCAGTCTGTCTGGGTCTCCCCCAGGCTACCAGACCCATATACTTGTCTCCTAGTCTCACTGCTTGTAACTGCATAAGTACATGGTACTGCCTCATTCAAATCCTTCCCTCTCAGGACATCTGCAGGATGGTAGTTTAGTACCCCTGTTGCCTCAAAACAACCTACTGTTGGCATTTTGTCTTTCCCACTTACTGGCTCCCTCACCTATGGTTCCCCACCTTGCCTCCGTGGACACCTGTATACCACATGGCCCCACTGGTTGCATTCAAAACATTTAACCCTCACTCCTGGATGTGTACCTGGACTAGTGGCTTCCCCTGCTACTGGCAGATTCTACTGGGGAAGTCCGTGCTGCCCATCATGGGTTCCTTTACACCTATGAGCAGTACTGGGGGTCCCCTTCCTGTGCAGGGCTGCCCTGCCTGCCAGGTATAGGTCTCCATTCTTCCCCAAGTCATCTGAAGTAGCACATTGTCTATCAGCTAACCAGATCCTCATGTCCTCAGGCAAAGTGCTAAGGGTTTGTTCCCTCACCAAAAGATCTGCCAGCCCTTCAAAAGTGGTGACCTGACATCCACTCATCAAGCTATGAAAATAAGTGCTCAGTTCAGCAACATATTCACATACATTTTCATCTGCCTTGCGTCTATGCTCACAAAACCTTTTTCCTATACATTTCAGGTGTTAGCTTAAAACATTCTAACAGACATTTTTTTTACAGCAGTATAATCAAAACAGACAGAGTCAGGCATTTTTGAGGGATAGATAGGCTGCTCTAAGCTCCCCTCTCTCACAGGTGAACAGGGAAACTTCCCGCTATCCAAGTAAGGTATAGGCAACACAGAAACCTGAAATGCAGCCATGAATTCGGCCTAGCCTGAAAACCAGACTATACTAGTATAGGAAGGTGGGAAAAAGCAAGGATATTTTTTTTTTAAGGCAGAAGGTAGAAAACAGCAGAAAATACACAAATACAGTTAAAACGACTTTTTAAATGCACAGAAAGGCTAATGCACTTTAGTGTGTAGCCTACAACAGTTAAGCAAACTTTTTAACCAAACAAACAACTTTAAAAAGTGCAGGCAGTCAGGTAAGTACAAAAGCAGATAAATACAAACTTTTAAATTACAGTAAACACTGAAAAATCGGCGTTTAGATGGAAAGCACTATAGCACAGATAGAAATGCAGGAAAAGGTACTTAAACCACTTCCAAAGTTTCTCTTAGTTTCTCCGCTGCTTGTAGACTCTGCAGGACACCAGTCTGGAGCTTGCTGAGTTGAATACAAGTGCAGAAACCACCCAGTGTTTTTTATGGCAGGGAAATGAAAGAGATAGAAATTAGCCCAAAATGGCCAATAAACTACAAACTTCTGGGCTGGGATCACTCCTCCAGGGATAGATAGGCTGCTCTAAGCTCCCCTCTCTCACTAGGGTTGCCAACTTTTCATGTCAAAAATTCTGGACATGTACATGAAAGCAAAATGCGGTACCCCCACACACATGCGCCCCCCCCCATGCATGCGGTACCCCCCCCCCCACACACACACACACACAGCCATTCCGGTGTCCCATTACTTGGCTATCTCTCCATTTCTCCCCAGTTGCCATAAATACTGTTCAAAACTCTATGTGCATACTGTTTTCGGCCTTACTTCTACAATGATTACAGATACGTGGATTTAATGTAAAACTTTTATTTCGAATTTTACAGCACAAACACTAATAGCCATTTGCTAAACAAGCAATAGTCTCTCATAAACAGACATAGCTTTAATACTTCTTTGCCTTTAAAACTCACATTCACGGAAACAGCATTGAAACCTACATTCAAAGAAAATGCATCTGGCCAGTGGTGGATTAAGTTTACCTTTGGGTTTTTTCAAATCATAGGCCCCTTGCACACATTTTTAAAGCCAAGCAAAAGTTTTTTGATTCACCTTGCTGATTGTAGTAAATTTTAATACATAATAACAGCTAGCAGACATGAATTAGCAGCCATCACAACTTTAAGACTGGTGCGGTCATGCTCATGTAGAATCTCTAATTTAACAAAACTGGCATGTTACTGATATATTTAAATAGCATATATTGCCAGGCTGTGGCAACACAATCCTCTAAAATGTTGGATATGTTAATCATATGAAAATGGCCATATGTTAGTTCCCTTAAACCAATTCACACTAAAAATCCAGAGAGTTCTAATAGGGTACTTGAGTACAAAACACCCACATACATACTGTCTCAGATGACTATGCATGCCCCTTTAGAGAGGGTACATCATCAGATGAGATAGCCATATTGCTCTTTGACAGACACTGCTGCTCAACAAGCCTCATCAGTAATCAGGCAGAAGTAATACTATAGGTTCTCTTTTCATATACCAACTACCTCTCAAAAATGGTAGATACTTTTCTGTACACTTCTGATTTCTCATTGATAAGCGAATGAAAAACATATGGCTAACGTTCAACTTGCAGCTTTTAGACACACACACAAACACATTGCCCTCAACAAGCCTTATTATTTTTAACAGTGATGATGTGATGACAGTAACAGTACCACTTGTTAGACTGTGTGTTACATTTATAGTTGTAAACATTTTGCCAGTAAGCATTGAAACAAAACACATGAACTAATAATGACAAAACTGCCTAAGTCAGAACATTTCAACCATAAATGGCCACTCATACTTATGTCATTAAAATCCACCAATATCAGTCAATATGTACAATCTCTGCAGAGTGCAGAAGTAGAACATCATCTAAATTCCACATTAAAGAGATATGCAACTAATGAAAAGTTGCTGCTAGCAAACAATTTTATATTTCAGTGTTTCATCTACAAATCAATGCATGCTGCCCTTGAAGAACTGATTGCTTATGTTACGTTAAAAAATGTTAAGCTGCCAGTAATATTGCAATAGGAAATGGATGGCAAACTGAAAACAGGTTCATAGTTACTACTAGGCATCAGGAGGACATACTCTGAGGACTGCAGCACCCTGTCCCATTAAAATACAACACAGTATGAGCTGAGGGAAAAAAAAATGGAATTTACATGTGCTGCAGTGTTGGATTAGAGAAAACTCAAAGCAAACACCAGATGGACTCATGGTTTGCCTGGGGCTTTTCAGCATACAGTCCGTCTTCTTTATAATTCAAATTCAGTGCGCACAGAAGACTGTGAGTAGATAGATGTAAACAGTCACAAAGACACAGTTTTCGTCATCTGCACCTGGACACAAAGGGTGTTCTTAAAGAAGAACGCCCCTAAAAAAAAAATGTAATTTTTTTTAAACTAAATGAAAATGTGCACCATTTTTTCTGGACAACACAGGCATTTTCCATTCTTCTGGACAGTGTCCCTTAATTCTAGACAGTCCGGAAGAATTCTGGATGGTTGGCAACCCTATCTCTCACAGGTGAAGATAGAAACTTCCCACTATCCAAGTAAGGTATGGGCAACACAGAAACCTGAAACGCAGCCCTGAATTCAGCCTAGCCTGAAAACCAGACTATACTAGTATAGGAAGGTGGGAAAAAGCAAGGATACTTTTTTGTTTTTTGTTTTTTTTCTGTTTAAGGCAGAAGGCAGAAAACAGCAGAAAATACACAAATACAGTTAAAACGACTTTTTAAATGCACAGAAAGGCTAATGCACTTTAGTGTGTAGCCTACAACAGTTAAGCAAACTTTTTAACCAAACAAACGACTTTAAAAAGTGCAGGCAGTCAGGTAAGTACAAAAGCAGATAAATACAAACTTTTAAATTACAGTAAACACTGAAAAAATCGGCGTTTAGGCGGAAAGCACTATAGCACAGATAGAAATGCAGAAAAAAGTACTTAAACCACTTCCAAAGTCTCTCTTAGTTTCTCCGCTGCTTGTAGACTCTGCAGGACACCAGTCTGGAGCTCTTTGAGATAAGTATTTATACAACTTCACAGACACTCCTGGGAAAGGCTGACACAGATTCTCCAGCTGTGCACCTTTACCCAGACTATACTGTAGTAATCATTGCCACCACCAGCTAATAATTATCAGCTACCCAAAGGCCCTTTAAAGGGGGATGTGGATATCCACAGTCATCACAAATGTGAAGTGGATCCCACCACTGCAAATTACATGTGACAGCCATGCCCTGGCCCAGCAATCAAGGCACCTCAATCCTCACCACTAACACCAGAGGGGGCGTCTCATATGAAAGGAAAGGATAACAAATAAACACAGTAAAGTACAATTTCCCTTAAGTGCACATAGAGATCACAATCAGTATGGGGCTGGTTGTTCCCTTGCTCTCCAGGTCCCCAATAAGACTCCACACTGGCACAGCTATAGGGTCCAGATCCCAGCCTAGCTGGCAAGCTAACCTCCAGTACCCTCTGTGTCCAACCAGTGCTTCGTGCCCCTGCCCAAGTAGCTGACACACACACACACACACACACACACACACACACACACACACACACACACACACACACACACACACACACACACACACACACAAACACGCTTTGAGATAAGTATTTTATACGACTTCACAGACACTCCTGGGAAAGGCTGACACAGATTCTCCAGCTGTGCCCCTTTACCCAGACTATACGGTAGTAATCACTGCCACCACCAGCTAATAATTATCAGCTACCCAAAGGCCCTTAAAAGGATGTCCAGTTATTACTGTGCAATATTATTATCCAATTGGTAATATAGCCCAGGGCTAAAGCTATAGGAGAGGCTTAGAGAGTAAACTCTATAAATATGCAATATACTCTAGAGATTAACTTATCCCTACACAAACCAGCCACAGGTAAAAGGTTTTTAAAATATTTAATAATAAGTATTTAAACCACAAGACAATACTACTACACCACAGTGCTATTCAATAGTTCAGAGGTCACACAGAAACGTGAAATAAATCAGTAGTACAGTTCTGACATAACAGAAAAACACTTAGTCTAACTTCATTCTAATTTTCTAGCTATTACTACAAGAAAACATACTTCTAAAATAACTTACTTAAGACAACAGGCAGAGTGCTGAGGTTGGATATCAAGACAAAAATGCGTAAGAAACTGCAGTTCTGCTAAACATTACATCATTTGTTTACGCTTTCCTGGTTCCCAGGCTGACACATTAACTACATTAACATTCTTAGCATCTCACTTTTGTTATCCTGCAGCTGGTCAGGAACAGAGCAATAAAATACATTTGCATGTTTAAGTCTAGCAATTTAACTCCTGGTTAAAACAATAGAAAGAATTTCTTCATCTAGACTATTCAGCACCACTGTTCCCTTGAAAGGGCCACCACATGTTTTTACTGGGTCAGTAGAGAGCACTGTTGCCACATTTTTGTAACAACATTTCTTTACATTTAAAACAACAAGCCTGTAGTTTACATTTATATTTACAAATGATAGAATCATCTATAAAATTCTATCTGGCTAGGCTGGCAGCCTTCACCCTCTCTACCCAATCTTCACAGTATCTTTTAGGAAGTCAGCCACCCCAAGAACTATATCATCAATAAAATACCCCTATGAGTTGTCCAATTAGTTAGGGATCTGAGAATATATACAGACAGTAAACTGGCCTTCAACCAACATGTATCCAAGGTAGTAAGGAAATCCTTCTGTGTTGCTCAACTTATAACTAAGTGTATGCATCAAGTCCGGGGAAGTCATTGTACCATTATATTCAGCTCTTTTCAGACCCCTCATTAAGTATAATGCCCTCTTTAGTATGTGCCTGAAAGGACACATGGAGCAACTGCAAAGTCTCCAAAAGTTCCTTACAAGAAGAATACAGGTCATGAACATAATTGTTCTATGTGTATCACCTCATAGCCCTATCTCTATACTCAGTTTCCTACAAACTACTGAGAGGTGATCTATACCTGGTATACAAGGCATCCCTGGACTTTGCTCTGATAAATATTTCAGCTAGGCTTATAAAGGCCCTAGTGGTCATTTGCCTAGTATACACCTATGACCCTATGAACCTATAAAATCTGTAGAATTTCATGAACTGTATCACAAAATTCTAACACAAAAGGTCATTTAATTTTGCTTCAGAAAAATGGAATCTTTAAGATGTATGTCCTCTTTCTTTAAATTACAGTTGCCACTGGTATGTTAGTCATGTAGTGTGGTTTCCTGTATACTAGACAGCTTCAAAAATCATGAGTGAAGAGGGGGAAGAGGGGGATTCAGAAAATGGGGTAAAAGGGTAAATCAAGCCTGAAAGTAAGGGTATGCTTCAACATCCTATGCTAGAATAAATCAGGCCTGAAGACAGAAATGTTCCACAAAAATAGGGACAGTTGAGAGCTCCTAGAAAATAGGAATAATAAGGTTAATTAGGAAGATGATGACCTGGTAGTGTGCCATGTGAGGATGGACGATGTTTGGAGCTCTTCACAAAGGGAGCTGCAGATGGATATGATTGATCTTGCAAACCACATATCCAAGGCATGTTTTAATAATAGGTGACTACTGTCAGACTTAGGACACCACCCTCACCAGGTTGCATAAAACTAGTGTGACTGTTAGCTGCCTTGCCAAAGCTAGAGAGAGACATGCAGAATGTTGTGACTGATATCGTAATGCATGTAACCAACACTGGAAAGACACTGGTGCTGAGTCATATTTTTCCATCTTCCAGACCAATGCTGAGATTCAAAGACATGACAATTGGTATTAATAGCTTATTACATAGCTGCTGTCAGTTTAAGGGAATACAGCGTATGTCAGATTGGGACAAGGTGGCAGGCATGACTTTCTGCTTCCCAAGGATGGCCTTCATCCCTCTTAGCATAGCTTTCACATCCTGGCAAAAGCCTTTTCTGTCTGCACAGCATCTTTTTAGGCAGAGTCCATTTACTAGGCATTCCAGCCTACTAAAGTCTAATTCAGATCACATTAAGGTGGTTCTCCTCAGTGCCAGTATTCTTAACAAAAAAAAAAATACCCAAACTTGAAGCCCTCTTGTAACTTGAATGCATATATATATATATATATATATATATATATATATATATATATATATATATATATTTCTAATATGTATATATATATATATATATATATATATATATATATATATATATATAGTTACAGATACATGCTTTCAAACAATGAAAGCTCTCCCTCTATTCCTGGGTATAGTGCCTAACGCATCTTCAGACCTCCTGGCTATTGTAGGGGAATATCAGTGTTTACCATCACCTCATGAATGATTCCCTAGGACCCCAAATAGATGTCTAACTCACCTTAAGCAAGGTTAATTGCCACTTCATTTCAACATATTGATATTATCAAAAAAACAATATATAATGCTTATAAGATGTCTCATTCTATTTGCCCTAAGAGGCACTTAAATAAACTAGCAGAGAGCTTAAGGGTACCATTAGGAAGTTCAAAGCTGGGAAAGAACATAAAATAGTCAGTGAAACCAAAAAGGCTACAAATTGTTCTTTCTTTAACTATCTCAGGAAGATAAGAGCTAACATCCAGCAATGTTCTTAGCTAGTACACAATAATACTGACCATACTCACCCAAAAGAAATAGCTAATATCATTGCTGACAAGCTTAGTATAATTTTTATTTTGCCATCAGTCATAATTATTCTACATATTCCACAGTGCCAGTTACCCTTATAATTATAGTGAAACAAGTCACCTTAGCCCTCTCAAAAGCTAAGAACACCTTATCCATTGGCTATGATATCATATCTGGTTACTTGATTATACCTACCAAATTTGGTTTATCTGAGCATGCTACGTAACCTCTAATATAAACCAATCCAGCAGTTACAACAGTAAAGCCTAGAAAACAGCCATTGGCAATATACTAGGGTGGCCCAGCCATGATCCCTGTACTTATAGCTCCATTAGTCTAACTAGCCTCATATGTAAGCTATGGAACATACTATCTCAGATCTCATTAATCTGGAAATAATTCTGGGTTCTCATTGATATGGTTTTGACAAAGGCAGGTTTTGCCTCTTTAATCATGGTAATCATAGTAAAGCCCTCCCCACCACCCACCCACCTTACTCATGTGCATACCTCTCAACCTGGAAACATCAAAAATCTGGACAAGGCCCATAAAAAATAGGTACAAATCTGTACGCTGCTTAACATAAAATTTGCATACATATTTACAGAACCCCGCCCATTCCAATGGAATTGTGGGATACCAGTTTTAAATGCAAACTGAAGAACAGACAACCAAAATATGGCACCAGAGTCCTCCTGCAGCCATTCTAATGTCCAATTACCTGGCTATTGCACCCCATTTACCATAAACACTAATGTATACACACACACACACACACACACACACACACACACACACACACACACACAAGTCTTCAAGTCAGAATAAATTTCACTTCAGCATAATAAATACAGCCTTCAGTTCAGCATAATAAATTTCAGTTCAGCATAAATACAGCCTTCAGTTCAGCATAATACAGCCTTCATTCAGCTTAATAAATACCTCAGGGCTTGTTTCCAGAAGTTCAACCACAACATAATAAATACCTCTGTTGTGTTTCACAGCATAATCATTAGAATCATTTCAGCCACAGCATAAGAAATTAAATACCTCTGTTTCCACATTCTGCAGCCCTGGGGCTTGTTTCCAGAAATCTGCAAAGTCCTCAGGGTTCCTTCCACACACACTACAGTGCAGCAATCACCTTGCAGCTTGTTCATTGAACCAGCAGCACCATTCCTGCTTCTAAACAGCAAGAAATGCATTCACGTAAGCTCATTTGCTCAATTCCAACAGGCTATACTAACTTTCTAAGAATGTATGTGCTGGCTAATAGGTTCACACTCCGTTTCACTAAAGCATTACTTAACTCTGTACATACTAGAGCAGCTAAACCTACAGCTAAAGCATTACTGAACTCTACACACACACACACACAAACCATTCTCGCTAAATAATTACTTAACTCTACAAAGCAGCTAAAAGGGAAGCATTACTGAACTCAGCTAAAATGCGCACCCACACAC
>NC_056726.1:307499386-307504386 GCF_019279795.1 Protopterus annectens
TCATGAGATTTAACATTTCCAAACCCGTTTTATCAAATAACTCCACTAATTTTGTATACAAGGTGGAGCCATACACTGCATTGTTAGGGAACTTGTAACAACGCAAACCTTTAGGGATGCGTTGTACTCGAGTGCATTCCCTTAAATAATCTATCTCAAGTTGCGAGTTTTTATAGGCATATAATTTGTCATTTAATTTTTCAAAGTCAAGTTCCATGCAGTTGGTATGCCTCTGAGCGTTAAAATAAGTACCTTGTTTAAATGAAAATTGCTTCTCAGTCCAAGCGTGGAAGTTGAAATCCTTACGCTGAGAACCATGTGCATTGCTCCGACTCTGCTGTGTAGCTTTCTGTTCTTCCTGGATATCAGTTCCAACCAATAAAATTTCGTCAGAAGATGTCGCTCTTACTACGCCATTCGGCTCTTTAGAATGAGGTGGTGTATTTCTTTTATCCAAACCCTGTTGCTGGTTGCCAGGTAACGAAATATTGCAACTGCTGTTACGTGTAGTTAACAGTTTATTCATTTGAGTCAAAAGCACTAATACCTGGTTAAACTCGCCGCGTGACACTGGGGCATCATCCAATTCATTGCGGAGTAATACCGGAGTATCCAGAAAATTGATATGATCCAAGTCTTCCGCCATGGTAACACACAACCAAAAACAAATGTCCACGCTAACACAAATACCAAAGCAAATAAAACTCCACAGATAAAGAAACTTGGTTCAAAGAAGCCAATGCGTGTCAAACTGAAGTGAATAATGAACAGGATAGCTTGTAAATGTTCAACAACTTTTAATCCATAGAATAGTAAAAAATCCGTCAAGCGCTTTCGCCTGGTTCCTACCAGGCTTTGTCAAGATAAAAAACAATCTAAAATTGAATTATTATATACCATTTGGAATTAACAATATAATTGATTCATTTGCAGTTGTGATTGCTGTAGTTACAGATTTAAAGCACCAGTGTCCCCCATAGCACCAATTCTACCAACAGGCTAGTGAGTTCTATGCACAATTAAAAAGTTAAATTATTTTGTCTAAAAATACATTTAAAAATATATATTTATATATATATATATATATATATATACAAAACAGCTGTATGCATAAAATATATAAATAAATAAATAAATATATTCACTTGTCACATTAAGCTCGTGCAGCAAATAAAATTCATAAATATTTTTTGTAATGTCAATATATAATGTATAATTAGATGCATAAACATTAAACCATGTTTGATTGTAAAAAATTGAAATAGTGTTGAGCCTACTTTTATTGTATCCTATTGTTTTGATACTCAAAGGCTCAACACTATTTCAATTTTTTACAATCAAACATGGTTTAATGTTTATGCATCTAATTATACATTATATATTGACATTACAAAAAATGTTTATGAATTTTATTCATGAATTTTATTTGCTGCACAAGTTTAATGTGACAAGTGAATATATTGATTTATTTATTTATATATTTTATGCATACAACTGTTTTGTATATATATAAATATATATTTTTAAATGTATTTTTAGACAAAATAATTTAACTTTTTAATTGTGCATAGAACTCACTAGCCTGTTGGTAGAATTGGTGCTATGGGGGACACTGGTGCTTTAAATCTGTAACTACAGCAATCACAACTGCAAATGAATCAATTATATTGTTAATTCCAAATGGTATATAATAATTCAGTTTTAGATTGTTTTTTATCTTGACAAAGCCTGGTAGGAACCAGGCGAAAGCGCTTGACGGATTTTTTTACTATTCTATGGATTAAAAGTTGTTGAACATTTACAAGCTATTCTGTTCATTATTCACTTCAGTTTGACACGCATTGGCTTCTTTGAACCAAGTTTCTTCATCTGTGGAGTTTTATTTGCTTTGGTATTTGTGTTAGCGTGGACATTTGTTTTTGGTTGTGTGTTACCATGGCGGAAGACTTGGATCATATCAATTTTCTGGATACTCCGGTATTACTCCGCAATGAATTGGATGATGCCCCAGTGTCACGTGGCGAATTTAACCAGGTATTAGTGCTTTTGACTCAAATGAATAAACTGTTAACTACACGTAACAGCAGTTGCAATATTTCGTTACCTGGCAACCAGCAACAGGGTTTGGATAAAAGAAATACACCACCTCATTCTAAAGAGCCAAATGGCGTAGTAAGAGCGACATCTTCTGACGAAATTGTATTGGTTGGAACTGATATCCAGGAAGAACAGAAAGCTACACAGCAGACTCGGAGCAATGCACATGGTTCTCAGCGTAAGGAATTCAACTTCCACGCTTGGACTGAGAAGCAATTTTCATTTAAACAAGGTACTGATTTTAACGCTCAGAGGCATACCAACTGCATGGAACTTGACTTTGAAAAATTAAATGACAAATTATATGCCTATAAAAACTCGCAACTTGAGATAGATTATTTAAGGGAATGCACTCGAGTACAACGCATCCCTAAAGGTTTGCGTTGTTACAAGTTCCCTAACAATGCAGTGTATGGCTCCACCTTGTATACAAAATTAGTGGAGTTATTTGATAAAACGGGTTTGGAAATGTTAAATCTCATGATTCAAGACTATGAAATTAAAGCTAACACCTTGTTAAATGAATTGACTATCTTGAATGATAACATTGTTAAAAATAAGAATTTTTTGAGCATTAAAAGATGTTATGATAATGTTTTTAATGAAATAGACCAGCATTGTGTTAAAATTATGGATCATAAAATAAGGAAATTAGAACACGACTTGTTTGAATATAGGGAAGGAAGGGCTTATCCCTTACCAGGTAAATTTAAACATCATACTATTAATGACGAGGAAAGAGCTGGTACTGCTGGTAATTCAGATAATCCTAACACGCCACCAGTAGAGCCACCTAGGAGGAGTGAGCGTTTGGCACAGAAGGGCAACAATAACCAACATCAGGTTTTTCAGTATCCCCAGGGCAGACCAGGGGGGAGGAACACAACTTTTTACCAACAGAGTTGGAACAGGGTGCGCAAGTAATGGAAGATAATGGAATTTGTTTGGTGGATAGTAACAATGAGGATGAGTCTACAGACAAGTATCAGGTTTTTAAGAAAGATGGTCTTATAATATATAATTTTACAGATATCACAATTACACCTGAATTTTTTGAATTGTTCACCAGAGGCTTTCAATTTGTACCCCTGCGCTCTATGGATCTATCCAGAACACTTGTAGATTTTAAATTATTTATCAGGAAATTAAATCTAGCCTTGTTTTTTAAAGGGCAAACTGCTGTTAACCATGCTAATACCAGGAGCAGCACCTTTAACCCACCCATTCACCCCAGCCTAAAAATTTTTGAGGAATTGGTGGAAACAGACCTAAGAAAGAAACATCTACTAGGTTTAAATTCACCACCCAACAATTTTGATTTTTATTTACAGCAATTAATTAATTCATTTAAGGAGGAAGGTGTACGAGTAATGAAACCGGACAAGGGTGGGGGAGTGGTCTTAATGTATCATTGGGTATATGAAACGCATATTTATAACATGCTGCAGGACGAAGTCACTTATGAATTAGTTTCCAGAAATGAGCTTAATATAGCATATTCTAAGATTAGCTACATGTTAAATGATCACTTGATGTAGGGTTTTATTAATGAGAAACTATACAATTATTTGCATGTTGCAAAACCCAGGATCCCGGTCATTTTCGGGATTCCTAAGGTACATAAAGGATTGAACCCACTGAGGTTTAGACCCATAGTAGCAGGTGCAGGGAGTATTACAGAACCTTTAGGTAAGTTTATAGACCAGACCCTGAAGAATTTTGTATTGACTGAAATTAATTTGTAAAGATTCTTGGGAATTTCTTAGTGACATCCACCAAAACCTATACCACCCTAACATGCTAATGGCAACTATCGATATTATAGAGTTGTTTCCTAGTATTCCCCACTCCATAGGATTGGAATGGTTCAATGAAGTCTTAGCAACAGAATCTGAATTAGGTAACAGTATGGTTAATTTATTGGTGGAATTCATGGAAGTGGTTCTTAACAATAATTTTATAAACTTTAACGGAGAGATCTTCAGGCAAAAGAAAGGTGTAGCGATGGGCACAGCATGTGCCTCGACATACGCTAATATAGTGCTACACCTATGGGAGAACAAGTACATCTTTTCATCTAGTTGGGTGGGGCAAATTGTTTATTACAAGCGATATTTGGATGACATCTGTATACTGTGGAATGGTGACATAAATAGTTTTTTAGACTTCGTCACTTACATTAATTCCACCACAGACTTTTTAGCCTTTACACATGAAGTGAATGAAAAATCACTACACTACTTGGATGTACTTTTAAGTAAAGACCAGGTTAACAATCTTTTCCAATCTCAAATTTACAGGAAGAAAACTTTTTCTAATACCTTTTTGCACTTTGATAGTGATCACCCGTTTTATCAGAAAAAAGGTATAATAAAAGGACAACTCATTCGAGCATCCAGGATGACAAGTACTTTAGAACTTTTTCTGAATGAGGTCAATTTTCTAAAAAAACTTTTTTTAGAAAGGGGCTATCCAATTTACTTGGTGGAAAATTTGATAAAGGAAGTATTGCATGAGAGGAAATCTAAATACCCACCATTACTTGGTAAAGGTAGTGTTTTAAACCCAACCAATGCTACTGACCAATGGTTACAAAGCAGTAATTTTGTTTACACATACACTAGAGATTCCCAACAAATTGAAGCATCCATTCTTACATACTGGCCACTCTTGACACTTCAAGATGATATTAACAAAATTATCCTCGACAAACCTGGATTCACAAGAAGGAGGGACATCAATTTAAAGGGTTTGTTAGAAAGTAGTCATAGGTACAAAAAGGACTTGCATCTTTTCAACAAAGTAGGTACTTTTAAATGTGGTGCATGTAATCAATGTGCCTATATACATGACCACAATAATTTTTTTATACCCTCTAGAAATTTTAGAGTTAGTACCCAAGG
>NC_056726.1:307506886-307529386 GCF_019279795.1 Protopterus annectens
TTTCCAAATTGTCACACAGACATACATGTATATCATCACAGATTCTCTGTAGTGGTGATATACACCCCAATCCTGGGTCACATACTGCACAACATACCATCATAGCTACCATTCCACCCCTCCCTCACATTAAAACTGCAGACCTTCTCATTCTTAACATGAGCCTTAGAAGCCTAGTAAACAAAATCACAGACTTTCATGCAGTCATTGCACAATACTCACAAGACATTCTTATAGCAACAGAAATTTTGCTAAAACCCCATATAAGAGACCCAGACATACTACCACATGGTTATAGCATACACAGGTTAGACAGGATCAGGAAGAAGGGCAGTGGGGTTGCAATCTTCTGCAAAGATAACCTAAGCATAGACTACTTACCCATCAAATACCCTTATGATAACAACTTTGAAGTCCTAGTAACACAGCTCAGAATTAACCCAAAGAAAAATATTACCATAATAGCCACTTACATACCTCCCAACACTACTCCCACTGCCTTTGAAGAACTCATAGCCTTGACAACCTCAACCTACATCCATGAAACCATTATCACAGGCAACTTAAACTTCAACTGGAACATTTGAACTTGTGATAACCCCTCCACCTTCATAAATCTGCATGGTTTCTCCCAAACAATCCATTTTCCCACTCGAATAGATTAACATAGCAAAAGGAAATCTATCTTAGACTAGTCACTTATTAACAGCACCACCCACAACTATCTCTCTGGGTGCCTTCCACATAATTTAAAGTGACCATAGACCTACCTACTTAATCCATCATCAGCTCAACCCACCCAGAACCATAGTTTACAAAGTTATATGAAATACCAAAAACTTCTCCAACTAAGCATTCTTAGAGAGGCTCAATAAATGCAACTGGACACCACTCCATCATCTCCAACTTGACCAGGTCATAACATACTTCAATGACACATTTCTAGCTATTCTAAATAGCTTAGCACCAACTCGTACATTTTGTGTTAAAAATAAGAGATTGCCCTGGATATCAAAAGAAACCATTAGACTTCAGAAACTAAGGGATAAAACCTGGTTTCAATACCAGAAAATAAAAGACAATAAAACTCTGCTAGCATACCAGCAGCTCTGCAATCAAACAAACTAGTGTCCATGGTAATGGAAATGTCAGTGATGTCTTCAATTGCTGTTGGATATGTGTTGATGTTGCATGTTTTCACTAGTGACCAAGGAAAAGACTTTTGTACAGAGTTAAATCAGATGTGCAGATGAAATCTATATTAATTTTCCTAGATGAACTTCATTGGTGTTGTATGATGATCATCATGCAGCAAACTGCTGATTACGACATTGAGCCAGGTGGAAAAATGCATAATACTCTGAAAGTGCAAGGCAGTTTGTTAGCTGTTACATAGAGGATTATGAGCAGGTTGGCAATCGTAAATGCTTTATTATATGTTTGAGATATCCGTGCCAAAAAATGTTTGCTCTCTAGGTGAAACTTGACATCCAAGTCAAGAACACATAATATCCACTGACCCACTCATAAATCTTTGTAGTATATGGGGATTTATCTTCATGTACTACAAATTAATCAAAATTAAGATTTAACAAAAAAAATTGTTATGGCTTCGAAAGCTGGTAAAGCAGCAGGGAGTGTTGCTGTCATCTGTATTCCCTTTGTAAGGGAATCAATTTAATTCAAAATAGTTTGTGTAGTTCAGCAGACAGCTGGCAAAAACGAGAGTTATAATTAAGTGATTTCATGCCCTGCTGTTGCTTTTTACTGGTGAGCACCATCTGCTTTTAGTGCAGACATGACATTAACAGCATCTAGGTGGTGCTTAACAGTTAAGCACCCCTCTAAGCATTGTTAAAATCTGGTCTCATGCTATAGCAACATTGAACCACGATATAATTTAGCAGAGTTTGGAGCATAGTCAGAGTGTTCCATGCATAACAATGTAGTTTATGCAGTGATTGTATTAGTAGTCAAGCAGCTGTGTTAGACCAGTTGTTAACTTTTATAGAGAGAGGAGTTATGATTCATGTTGGTTTCAAGTGCAATATGCCTAAGGTAGAAGGATAATCTGTTTTTTCTGTGCTGCAGAAGTCCTCTTTCTCTGTACTGTAAGGGGGACAAGTAAATGAAGAGAAACTGGAGTGGCTTCTTTCACCCTTTCTTGTTTTGATGGTTCGATCAGTGGTCAGACCCATCCTGAACATCTCTCCATAACCACATTTTCCCATTTTTGCACATGGGGTCGGGGTGTCACTTCGACAGTGACAATCAGCTAAAGCCAAGATTTACACCACCAGGTGGCTAGCCCTGCCACTGTAGTTCTTCCATACCACACACACACACACACACACACACACACACCTGTGGCCAATTTAGTGTGCCGAGTCCAACTGCTGCATGTCTTCTGGAATGCAGGAGGAAACTGCAGCATCCAGTGGAAACTGACAAACACAGGGTAGACATACAGACTGCACAGAAGGCACTCTAGCTGAGAACTGAAGCGGGGAACCTCTTAGGTGGCAATGCTATCCGCTGTGCCACTGTGCCATCCTGAACAATCTTTTGTAAATGGGCTGAACTTCCATGTGCATAGAACCCAAATGCCAACTTGGCCTACTTTGTAAGAATAACACTATGTTGTAAAACAGTTGTGACTTTTATAGTAATTTCTGAATTCCTTAGCATCTGTATCTCCAGCATATAGTAAAACATTTACAATTGCTGACCCACTCACAATCCTTTATGTAATAGCTAGCAATGTAACCTCTGCAGAGACTGGGAAATGTACACTGCCTCATACTTCCAGGCACAACAATTTCTGGACTTCATTAGCACAAATACTCTTGACCAGATAGTGTGCATACCCATCTGGATCTGGTACTCATCAATACGGGAGACTGCTGCACCCCCCCCCCCATGTTACTTCCTGACTGATGAGGTTGGATCACAAAATCGCCTCCTTCAAAATAAAAAAATTAACTCTGCAACCCCAGCAAATACTGTTACAGTTAGGAACTATTCCAAAGCAAACTACACCCTGTTAAGCAATAGTTAATCAAAATGCAGTGCTTCTCCCAGTCTCAAGTTCATAACCTATGCAGAGCTGTTCAGAGACCTTAACCAGCCATGTAAAAGGCTGTATAGAGGCTAGTGTACCTGCTAGATGCAAGTCCAAAATAAACTCTAAAAACAAGCCACACTGGTGGAATCCTAACCTTGATGGGGTATATAACAAAAGGAAAAAAAGTCCTGGCTAAAATCAGGAAAAACTCCCATGATAGGAACTCCCTAAAGTAAACAGGAAACTAATGAAACAGGCCAACTATGAGGTCAAGGTAGCCTCACAGGCTAAAGGCAACCACAAGGCCTTCTGCAGCTATGTCCAAAACCTGAAAGGCAGCACACATCAGTGTGCCAAACTGTTGGTCCATATTGCCACCTTCACTAAGCAAACCAAAATAGTGATTTTGCTGGCTAGCAAACATTCAGCTCACATTTCACCCCACCAACTCCAACCCTGCCTGCCACCATGAAATAACTACTAGCATAACCCCCTGTCCCCCATGTACTATTAACAGGGAGCAGGTCATGGCAGCGGTTACTAAGGTCAGAAACACTGCCCCAGTAGGCCCTGACAGTATCCCAGAATGCCTCCTAAATAGGTGGAAATATGACCTATCTGGACCACTTGAGTCACTTTTCATCTATAGCCTCCACTTTGTCTACCCTTGAAAAGTGGGATAACCGTTACAGTCTTCCATTCTCGTTGTACAATCTTGACCCTGGAAACTACATACCTATTAGTCTGACTAGCTAATATACAAAGCCATGGAATGACTTGCCATGGCTATGATAGACCAAGACCTAGGCAACTTTCGACATGGAAAGATCATGCCTACTAAACCAGTGGACTTCTTTGAGAAGGTCCCCAAAGCAATGGATGAGAGGAAAACTGTGGATACCACCTGTCTGGACATGGCTAAGGTATTCAGTACATTATTTTACTCTGATGTGGACAAACTCACTGAACTTGGCATAAACTCCTACATAGCTCACAGGATTGCCAACTACTTCACTGTCAGGACCCAGGAAGTCAAGGTTGATGATACCACCTCCACTAAGAGGCAGGTCACCAGCAGGGTACCTCAGAGGTGTGTGCTGGGACCACTTATATTTGGCATCTACTACTTGGAGGTAAAGGATAATGTCATGGGTCTTTGGCTGACCAAGTTCACAAATCACTGCAAATTGGGAGCTATCATAGATTCCCCTTGACAAAAACCTCAGAGGGTTTAACACAAATGACTGGTGTCAAAGTCACAGACTAAATGTCAATGTCAAGGAATGCATTATAATGGCTTTTAGGAAAACTGTCACCCAGGCTAATTACTCCAAGAGCTAGTCCAGTAGTCTGGAATCTGGGAACATATGTGGGTAGTAATCTGGCCTTTGACCACCATATGGCCAAGGTAATAAGAAAATCATTCTGTATCAAACCAATTTATAAATAAGGGCATGGTCTAGAGACTTCCTAACTAACATACCCTCCCCCCTAATAAATGCCTGTGATACATAAGGACATAAATTGGGATGGATTGTATGGCTAGGCTTGTAAAGGCCCCGGTGGTCATTAGCCTAGTATACAACTATGAACTATGAACTAAAAAACAACTAAACCTAGACAAAAAAAAACATATTATACATCTATGAAAAACAAATATGAAAACAATTCTACAAAGTTCTGGCAAGCAATTAACTTAAATTTCCTATATCACCCCACTGCATAAAGGCATAAAGGAGGCACATCAACAGAATTAAACAATTACAGACCCATAGCCATCCTTTCACCCTGTGTCAAAATTCTGGAAAAATATATCCACACTCATTTACTACAATACCTGTTATCTCATAACCTTATGTCTCCCTCCCAACATGGATTCAGACTGAAACACAGCACCACCACGGCCCTAATTAATTTCTCTAACATCATCAACCAACTGAGAAATTCAAACCAGCAGTAGTATCAATCTTCCTAGACATGTCAAAAGTATTTGACACTGTCTCCCATCAGAAACTCCTTAGTACTCTTGCCTCAGTAAACCTGTCAAAGACTTCCCTCTCCTGGTTCCTAAGCTATCTTTCTGACAAACAACAAGCAGTACAATGGAAATCTGAACTCTCATCACTTCAGCCTGTCTCGGTCGGAGTCCCCCAAGGGTCCATACTAGGACCCCTCCTTTTCACCATCTTCTCCAATGATCTAGCCTCATCCACAACACACACTAAAGTAGTTCAGTATGCAGACGGTTCAACTTTAATCTGCTCAGCAGATATCTTACCAGACCTCCAAATAGTAGCCCAACAAGCTTTTAATGATATAGAAACATATCTAAGTAAATCACAACTAATCCTCAACCTCAAAAAGACACAGTTAATGCTATTTACCAGTAGCAAACATCCATTGACCACACCTCCTTTCACCATTCTCTCAGCAAACAACACAGTCATCCTACCAGCTGATCATACAAAACTCCTTGGTGTGACAACTGACAACAAACTCAGATGTGACCAACACATAGCCATCACAATTAAGAAAGTTCACATCAGACATGGCTCACTGTACAGAAGCAAGCCATTCCTCACTCACAATACCAGACTAGCCATATTCAGAACCTTCTTCCTCTCTATGCTCCTATATGCTTTCCCCCTCTTTACCAACTTAAAAAATCAGACTTAACCAAATTGGAAACTTGCTACAAAAAATAGCCCACTGTGCAGCCAGTCTTCCCAACCAAACCCACTATTGTATTGCTCTACATAAATTAAATTGGCTCGAGCTACCTGACCTTTTCCATCTCTACCAACTTAAATTCATACACAGTATCATCTTCCATCCTGACAGTTGCCCATCCCTTTAGGAACTTGTTTCTTACTCATGCCCATGAAGTCTAAGAGCTGCAGGCAGAAACTTTCTCACAGTTAGCAAAGCTAACAAAACACATGGTAAAGCCCTATTCTCTAATCAAATAGCCAAATTATGGAACTCTCTACCCCACACCCTCCAAAACACACCTGAATCTACCAATTTCAAACAACTACTATTTGAACATCTATCCAAGAATTGGCCTTGCTCCTTTGCCAAACCTGACTGACAAGATATCTATAACTCACTCAACACACCGTCCACTCATTACCTCATTTTCTCCCTCTCCTCAGTGTTTATTACTACTCAAAGAAATAATATATATATATATATATATATATATATATATATATATATATATATATATATGTGTGTGTGTATATATATATATATATATATATATATATATATATATGAATATATAAAGAAAAGCTCATTTGTTCATAACTATTATTTAATATGTACACATTGCTAATTTTATTTTTCTCACGGTGATCTTCACTGAAATGCTTGTGTGTTTTTCTTTTTGAACCTGTATCTACTAGAAAACTGTATTGAATACTACTTTGTATAGACTAACTAGATGATGTGTATTCTCCATCTTACTGTATGTATACTATTGTACTATCTAATTATTGTATTGTGCTTATATTTCTGTGGAGCTTTTCTCCCCGGGCCTTCGCTGAAAATGGGCTTCTGGCTCAGTTGGACTTTCCTTGTAAACAAATGTAAATAAATAAATACATAATATATATATATATATATATATATATATATATATATATATATATATATATATATAGCTATAGATAAACAATATAAAATGCTATCATATTTGTCATTTTCCATATATTTTGTGCATTATTTTATGATTGTAAAATGCTATTTTCAATTTTATGCTGAAGCACACATAGCTTAAACATTACCTTGTGCTATTTGAAAGGAAACATTGCTAATAATGCAGAGATAATCAATCAACATTTAATTAAATTAAGTTCAGTAAGGAAAGATCAGGCCAGCTCTCACTGTCTAATTACAATAGGTACATGAAATAAGCAAAAACATTGTTGTGATTATGTAATATAAGTAAATGGGAGATAACATACAGACTCATTGCCTTTTCTAGTAGTTTTAGCCATAGTGCCCAGATGGTACCATGGATACACTTAGATGATAGACTGTAAACATACATACACACACACACACACACACACACACACACACACACACACACACATTTATGTGCACACACTCATATATAATCTTCACTATTGTATGTAATGCAAGCAGTATTAGAAAATTCTCCCTGGATTAAGTGGGTGGATAAATCTCTCATTGTCTGCTTCTATCTGCCCTGATTGTCATTTATTCACTTTCTGTACAGATTATAGTTGCTTTTAAATGTCATCGATCTGGTTAACTCAGTTATTTGATGTAGCTGAAAAATCTGCCACTGTAGTATTCAATTTGGTGGGCTTAATTGGCTCTTGACTGAAGACTGCTGAAGTGGAAATTCCACTTAAGAGTACGTAATCACAACTCTGGGCAAAGTTGCATAGCTCCTTGGGGTGTGAGCATGCATATATGGTCTACTATATCATAAATTTAGGAGAAATAGGTTCAATGGTTACAAGGCTTCCTCTGTACAATAAGCTGCTGTTTTGTCCTGAGGCTGTGCTTCTGTCACAAAGACTCTGCCTGCAGCAGCTGAAAACAAGCACAAGCCCAGGAATAAATCATGAATAATGACCTTTTTTGAAAACTGAAAAAGAAAATATTTCCACCCAAACAGTAAATAGCAGATACAGAGTTCCATTTTCAACTTTTACTTGTAAATTTTCCTTCTTTCCATCCTTCAGCAGTCCAAGGTAAAATAAAATATCTGCACACTGTGTGATTGATTTATCATTTGTATACTCATTATATAATCTTTGGGTGGTACTCATAGTCTTGGAGTTTGCAGCTATGCAATGGTTATTCATGAGAAGTGCAACTATGCATATATGTAATAAGCTAAGAACAGGGTACTAGTGTTGAGTAAGGAAAAGTGAAGGTGTTTTGAAACACTTAGGGCAAAAGTGTAAAGGACCTAAGGCAAAGCATTAAGTACATACAAAGTACTACATGAAAGTCCTAGGCTTCACATTACTTTGTATGTTTTCAGATATTGCAGGCAAACACAACTATGCACGGCTTGAAAAACATAAGGCAAGTAGCAGACTGTGCAGCTTTTATTATTCATATTAAAAAAATAGCAGGGTTTAAAATGTTTTATACAGGGGTATCCTTATGGGGGCACCTTGACGTTTTTATCAAAGAATGGAAAGGGGGAGATAGAAAAGACTGAAAAAGGGAAGACAACAAAGAGGGAGAAGCAGAAGAAAAACGTCAAGAGGGTTGTGCTGGCGGAGATGGGAGAGGAGGGGCACTATATTTTTGGCAGGGATAGACCCCTCTATTTTTAAATACTTTTTTATATACTAGAGTAGTTTGGATGAGAAGCATGTAATAGGGTGTAGGAGAAAGGATAGGGGGAGAATTGCTGAAGAAGTTCCAGACATCCCCCACCCACAGAGCCTCACACATTTCCACTGCCATATGGTGGTGCAGTGAAAGACCCTGATGTTGAGGGGGTAGTTGCCTGGGGGCTACAGTGCTCAGCATCTGCTGGGACAGTATTTCTTGAACATGCTGAAGTGAGGCTTCAGTTGGGTTGAATCCATCTATCCACTACTTGCCTCAGCACATCTTCAACCAAGCTTCAAAGCCTCCATTCAGTAAGGCTGGACAGGCGGCCATATGTTGGATGCTTGCAGGACTGGTGCTGCTGCCCTGACCCTGCGAGGATGCCCCTAAATGGGCTGAGGGTAAGCGCTCCCTAATCTTGGAGGTACATGCCTAGAACGGTCTATAGGACTTTGAATCTGTAAAAAATTAACATTAATGGGGAAAAAAGAAATAAAAGAAAACAATGAAGGACAAAGGAATGCATATTTAAAATAAGAAAAAAGATAAAAAGGGGAGAGACAAAAGTTAAAATATACCCAATAAATTCACACATCATGTTACACAGCCTTCATTTTTCTTACTTTAAAGCATTTTTATTTTATAAATCTTTATTGAAGTAAAACAGAATGTATGAGAAGTGCTTTTAGATGAAATTGCATGTGAACTCCTTAGGCTTACTTGGCAGGACAGTGTTTGCTATCAAGTAATGGTGGGGTTTACATGCTGCAGTCTACTGCACAAACATAATGATCATATTTGTACCTGATATGCATTTGTTTACAATACTCGTCTGAAAACACCCTTTATAAATATTTACGTTATAAAATCAGTTAAAGACAGAAAACTGCATTTATATACTAACATATCTCGCTCTTATTTGCAGTAATGTACTGAATGTACTCTAGTGTTCTAGTTACTGTTGTTGCCTTTCGGCTTTTCACGGTTAGGGGTCGCCACAGCGGAACTCCCGTCTGCTAATGATTGGCACTAGATTTTCATGAATGCCGAGGTGCCAGCTTGACGTCCAACCTTCAACGAAGGCACGTCCATTTACGCATGTCTTTCGAACGCCCACCCAACCGTGGGGAGGACATGCAGACTCCATACAGAAGGCACTCCCTGCACTCCAGCCAAGAATCGAACGGGAGAACCTCTTGCTGTGAGACAACAATGCTACCACTGCACCACCACTTCTAGTTACTATTCTATATTAATTATTTCTTTATGTACATAAATAAATTGATTTAAAGATAGAAATGCTGCACTTAAATACTGACATATCTCTCACTTTTGTTTGCAGTACCATACTGAATGCATTCTATTGCTTCAGTTACTATTATGTACTAATTATGTCTTTATATACAGTAATAAAGTGAGTCACAGACATAAATATCAACAGGTGAGAGAATATGCCAGATGATGTTAGAAGGCAGAAATTACACTTAATGGCTGGGCAAACTGTAATACATATGACTCCAGTTTGTTTTCTCTGGTCAGATTTAAACATCTGAGGATATCTGTGCATTCCTTTGGTATGCAGGGAACTTCTGAAGACTGCTGCAGACTTCAATGCTGTCCAGAGCATGTTCACATAAACCCGAGGCCATGTTCTTGAGCAACCAAGACCAACTTATGTCTATAAATGGCCTTACATGAACGTATGATACTGCAATTGATAAGGCTAAGTGTGAAAGGGTCTAATTTGCATACAAAAAGTTTAAATGCAACTGAATTTACATGAAAAAGTTTAAGACTGCCATACTAATTTGCAATTGTTCAAGTTAAGTAGCAAATGAGTTAAGGAGCAGCAGACTTCATAAAGTAAGGAAAATTCATAAAAATATTATACGTTAATGTGAACCACTTCAAAATGATATAAAATGATTGAGTTACCTTGAGGAAATGTTTTTTACTGTTATGATGGGCATATTTTCATGGCATTAATAAAGGGTGTACAGCTGTCATTTGTAAGTAGGTAATCATTACAGCAACAGTGGGAAATGATTAAGTGATCACTGGTGCCATGTAATGATCGTGAACACGTATGTGTTTTAATTGTGAAGTACTGAAGTAGTTAATTTTGTGTTGTTGGCTGAACATACATGTGTCCTTCCTTGAAAATTTCAGAGTGTCACTTAAGAATTAAAAATGGCAGTATTATGAGTATATGAAAATGTTAGGGGCTAGGGGGATGAATCTGCTAAAAAAGTTATTGTTTTACTGTTCTGAATATATTTATGATACTGCCGACATTCGTATAGACATTAGTATACCACAACTTTCCTTCACAAGACTGAGACTTTGCATGTGTATATAATTATGGGGTTTGTGTACCTAACATTTCTTTTATAGGAAAGGGGCAGACACGCTTTCAGTGTTGTGTAGTTTGTCTGATGATTATATCAAAACTTTGGTGTGTATGACTGTGGCCTTTTCTTCGTGTGCAGTAATGATGCAAAACAAGGTGTGAAGGCAGAGAAAGGGTAATTTCTGCCACAAGGAATCTTTCACCTTCATGGCAGCCCTTAGGACATATGGGAAATGTCTGTTTACAAGTTGTCTTGGACATTAATGCACTGGGTGGCAGAAACTGTACATTAAACAGTGCAAGAAGAGGGAAAACTATATGGTAGGACATTGCCAGAAGCAAGGTGAGGCAGAATGCAATTGCCTGTGCCAGTACTGGTTGGGCCTCCAACAAGTATCCCATTAATACCACATGAGAAATACCTTACCTTTTTTTTAAATTCTCCAAGTTCTTTGGGTTTCTAATACAATGGCAGGAATGGGCCACATTCCTAAGTCAAAGTATGATTAAAGTTCATAAAATGAATATTGTTTCATTTGATGTTGCCCAAAAGTGCTCTTCGTAACACCCACAATGTACCCAGAATTCACTCCTTCTGTAATTCATACACAATTACATGTATCAGTAGCGGGTCTACTTTGATTCCCTGAAAACTCATTTCACTGAATTTCAAAACACTTGCACAAATCACTGAAAGTTCAACTCACTGAAAACTCATTTCACTGAATCACATTTCACTGAATGTAAGTACTGTTGGGCAAATAAAATGTATATGCTCTTTTTCCCCACTGTAGTGTGATCCTGGAGTTAGTATATATAGTTAGGGGGAATGCACAGCCCCCCACACACATTTGGGGGTGTGGCGAGCATAGCCCACCACCAACTTTTGTTTTTATAGTGTTAGCTTTCTGTGAAATAAGATTCATAAATATAAAAGAGAAGTAGGTGGGGGGGCTACACCACCCACATCTCCCAATGTGGGGGTCTGTACCCCACCCCTAACTATATATATTAACTTCAGGATCACACTACAGTGGGAGAAAAGGACATATATGTTTTATTTGCCCAACAGTACTTACATTTAGTGAAATATGATTCAGTGAAACGAGTTTTCAGTGATTTGAGCTTTCAGCAATTTTTTTTTTAGGATGAATTGAAATACAATGAAAAGAGTTTTCAGTGAATCAAAGTAGACCCATCAGTAGCATATCTAAATAAGACTGTAAATTCTTTTTTATGTGTTCCATTGCTCCTTCTACTATTGGAACTGTCTGGATATCTTTCCACATTGCCCTTGTTTCTGCCTGCAAATCCTGTTTTTTTATGACTTTGTGTCTCTCTGTATATAAGACACTATAATCACTGGGATTAGCAATTTCAGTGATCAGTGCTACTTTTTGTCTTCTTTTCATGGACTGCTATGTCTAGTTTTCATGCATCTATTTGTTGAACTGCTGGTAATGGGTGATCCCATGTGATATAAACTAGATCATTCTCTTTAATGCTTTGTAGCTTATATTTCTAATTCTTCTCACCTACTTGAATACTGCATTGTTTGCACTATCCCCAAGGCAACAGTCTTGCCATATTATAATGCCTTTCAGTATACAGGCCTCCTACTATTAGTGCATCACACCCAGCAAAAAGATGTGAGACTGTTTCTAGTTCTGTTTTACAGAACCTGCATTTGTCTGTTTCTCTCACATGTTCAATGGACTATGTAAACCAATGTGTACTTAGTCCACTATCCTGAGCAGCTAATATTAACTTTTCATCTTTTGGGTTAAATTCACCTCTCCTTAACCATTTCTGCATCAGGTCCTGATTGACATAAGGTTGTTGTAGGACTTTTCTGTACTTGCAAATATATTTATGTCTTTTCCACATTTCTTGTCTTCTCATCTGATCCTTCTCCTTATATTCTTTCTTTCATTTTTTGGCACATTCAGTTGCTGCCTGATTTTTGTCTACTTCTGGTTTGTTTTCCATACCTGCTTGACACCAATTAGATTTGTTCTCTTTGTGTTTCAAAACTTTCACTATATTTGGACCTGATGAGGTCAGCAGATATGTATGCAATCCTTCAATTGCAGATCTATCAATGTAATCAAATTTTAAGGAGGCCCATAACTACTTCACATCAAGGGATATATAATCTTTGTTTACTCTGATTTTTATATATAATTTCAGAAGTGTAAAACACTTTTGTTGTTTTCCTATCAAACTGATCCAGTAGATTTTGGGGCCAGTCACTCACCCCAAAAATGGAAGTTAGAACAAGAACAGCACATTATTTTATAGAGGAACAGGAAATTCATCCCTGGTTTAGCACCTATGTCTCTAATGGACATAGGCAACCTGTAAACGGTTCATCTCCCAGGCCCCTGCTTGTAAATGTTTCATCTTCCAAGCCCCTGCTTACACTTACCAAGAGTCATTTTGATGAAGTCCAGTCTAACTTTCGATAAAAGCACTAAACTGATTTCATGAAATAGTGTGGAAACCTCCCTCTTGGACTTTTTGTTTTTATCAATGTGTGTGTGTGTGTGTGTGTGTGTGTGTGTGTGTGTGTGTGTGTGTGTGTGTGTGTGTGTGTGTGTGTGTGTGTGCACGCTTCAAGTCTTTTCTTAACAGTTGACATTTACCTACAATTTCAAAGTAGTAATACAAAAGTTTCAAGAAACACTAATAAGAAAATTACAGATTAAAATGAGTATCCTGCCATGTAAACAAACACTGCTGCCACTTCACCCTCACCACCGCATAAATGATGATATGTTTTGTCTCGGAAGACACAAAATGTCATCTATGACAAAATAAAATAATCTGATGTGCAGCACCACAACAGGGAATATACTTTAAACTGAGAAAAAATGCACAATATAAAAAACAATATAATACATTTTCAATAAAATGTAAGATATTAACTCATGTTAAATGTTGAATAAACAGTTTTTAATATTTTTTACAACTTGATGACATTCAGTATGTGCATACTTAGGTATACCACCTTTGCAGAATTTATTGTGCAAAACAGTTAAAATTATGATTATTATTTATATGTTTTACCACATCACAGTGAGCACTCAGGGATGGCTTTTACAAACAATAATATGAGTAACTGTTCTCAAAAAAAAATTAAAGATTAGGACTGTCAGATAAACAGTGACAGCAGACCATGCACTACATAGCATAGCCCACTGAAATCACTGCATGCATCAATTATATGCTATGTGTTCTTTACAAGAAAGGAAACACTAACCTGAATGTCATGGTCCATAGTTTTAGTCCAGATGCTGACACTTGTGCAGCTGTATAGAGTCCTTACTACTGCTGCCTGGTCACCATTAGTCATAGTAGGACTGGAATTGGGAGCTACAGTGACAACATGGGTCAGTTCACCACATGGCACATGATCATGTTGTGCAGAACGCAACATACAATAAACATAATGCATACAGTAGGTAGGTCATACTGAAGGACACCCCCAAGATTCATCCATCCAAGCACCTAAAACAGCTCTTCAGGAGGCCAAAGACACTCTCAATTATAATATGGGGACAAGGATGTTTTATAGGTCTCAATTTGGATTTTTCAATGGTGTCATGAGCCATAATCTAGTGGATACCCAGCATCACCTGAAAGACAAAAGAAAGAGAGAGAAAAAAAAGGGGGGGTGACAAAACAAGGGAAAAGTGATTTAGTATTCAACAATATATTTTACCATTACTAATTACTTAAACACAATTGAAAAAAGGAAAAAAAAATGAACTGACCATCAAGATGACCACTGGGAAGAGGCAGTAGAGTGTGTTAATGTGCCAGATATGGGAATCGTGTGCACTGCCAGGACACTGGGCAGAGATATTGGTGATGCACCCTCATGCATCACACACTACCTGACAATTGATGGAATAATAGCCCTTCCTAGTATGGCGCCACTCTCCCCGTGGATCAAAAGGGCCTTTAATTGCAACATGGGTGTAATCCATTACACCAAGCACCTCAGGGAAATGTGCTACCCCATAAAAGGCATGCATAGTCCTGGCTCAGTCCTGAGGTCTCACCAGAAAATAGATGTACTGTTCCACATGTGCCATGAGTAGATTCAGGAACTGCCACAGTATCCTGGAGGCAGTAGCCTGTGAGATTTATTTATTTATTTGTCTTTGTTTACTGGGAAAGTCCGCCTGGGTAATACCCATTTTCAGTGGAGGCCTGGGGAGAAAAACTTAATTTGCTTACATTGTATTATACTAAGTTCCAGATAAACAAAGAGTAGTTATGTTTTTATTTACATTTATACAGAAACAGTAGTTACATTTATACATTCTAAAATTTTACAGAGGTGCAAGTTACTAAAGAGAAAGCCCACATGCAACTTAGTAGATTGTTCAGGCAGCATTGTTTTATTTGTTGAGTGAGATATTGAGAGTATTCTGTTTAAGGAGGGTATTTGGAGAGTATCATATGGTGAACAGAAAGTCTTAACCTTGTGATGAGCATGTGCAGGACTAGGATTTGTTAAGATGTTGTTTAAGCAGTGATTTAAAATTATTGAGTTTACCAGAGAGTTTTATTTGTAAGGGGATACCCGACATTTCCCCAGTCTATCTCTGGAAGGCCCCCAAAACAAGTATAGTGAGGTCTATGCATATCTTTGTATCTATAGGGATAAGAAGTCCACACATTCCTTCAGTACCTCAATGGGGTTATACATACTCACTATTACTCTTATACTGTCCCTGTCCATGCTGAACCAATCAAACATCTCTTGATTACCAAAGTTATGAGTTAACCTCTGCGTATACCTCCACCTTCTCAGCTGATAAAAGCCACTGGATGGAAATGGTTTTAGCCAATAAAGACAAGCAACTGACTTCTGGAAATATCAAGGCTAGCAGCAGGTGACAGCATTTTCATGGAATACAGAGTTGATAGGATTGGCGAGACTCCCCTTTGTATAATATATCCACAGATGGGACAGAAAAGTGGGAAATTTCCACTACAAATCACAAATAGGTGAAAAAATGCTTTGTTAGCATATGCCATTTTACATTATTCCTCATTTGCATATCATTAGTACTTCATTTGCGTAGGCTTATTCATAGCCATGGTGCATAAATGTAAGTGGCCTCTATGAGTCGTGACTTAGCTGCGCTCATTCTCAGACAGTAAGGATAGCCTTAACACATCCTCGTAATGACTATGAGTACCACCCCTTATTTTATCACGTCAACAAACTAACAGTGTTCAATATATTGTTTCGAATCATTTCTGCTTCCACATCCTAACATTATGCCTCCTATGGCACATTTTGGAACTGCATACTGAAACAGCAGGGAGTGAAACACTGCTTACAGTACATGTCCTAGACTAAAGTACATACGCAAACATTGATTGATTATAGAACAGAACAGACTAAGTATGATTATTTCAAGCTCTACTTTAATGTAATTTCTGTTTAAGGTCAATGCCTAGACCTTTTTACTGTATAAAGATAAAAGATGTTTGTTATGGATGATGCTGCCTTTTGCAAATAGTTACAGTGATTGGTCTGTACATGTCTTTCAGTTATCAACCAAACTAAGGCTCTCAAAATGCTGTTAATCAATAGCAATACAGCATTTCTGACATGATTCCTGTTAGTTACATTACAGAATCATCCTGTAATTCTTTCAAGAGAAGGCTATTTGCCAGAATGGAAACCTCTGAAGTATCTCCATGGAGAAGATCTGATGCAGTATTCCATACACTAACTCACAAATTCATTCACTAAGAGGGACTTCACAGTGAGCCTGTTTTAGTATCCAACTGTGCTGGAATAACACAATATTGAAGAGGGAGTGATAGCAGAACTGGTAACCCACACTAACAGATAACTCATGCACTCACCCATAGCCTTTTTTTTTATTCTGTTGTCCCTAAGCCTGTACTAACAGGGAAAGTGTTTTGTAAGCCTGCGAACTAGAAAGAAGCAAGAAGACAGTTGTTAATTAAAAAAAATGGGACAGCATATTTGGCTGTGGAATTATTTAAATGTCTCCATGTAGAAATAGTTCCATTATTTAAGTCATAAATAATGTTTCTGTGGAACTTTTCTCCCTGGGCCTCCTCTGAAAAAGGACACGCATCCAGTTGGAATTTCCTGGTAAACAAATGTAAATAAATAAATGACAGTAACTGAGAAATGGCAAAGCCAGCTGGAGTAATAATGTTCTTTTGTGGCCTGTTCTATCAGTCCAACAGAAGTGTTCTCTTTTTAGTTTCCTCAACAGTTAAGGTTTTGGGACCTGGGTATAAATTTGACAAATTAATGTGTGTAGTAGCAGAAATAATTTATGAAACTGCAGTCATAAAGGAGGCTGGATATAAAGTACTGATGCTACCATTCCTCTAAAAGCTAAGACTGACTTTCTTAAGTTGACACCAACTCAGAAAGCAAGGGGACTACAGGAAAATGTAATGAATGTCAGGTTATGGCAAATGAAATTGAACAATTTAAAAAGCATCTCTTGTTGTAAATGTTTGCATAACAGTGTCCTGTTAACACTGAATAGAAAAGCAACCACAAAGCACACGCATGCAGATGACCAGGTGCATTGTTCACCAGACTCCAAGCCTAAATGTGCCAACTGCACGTCAAATCATTATCAAAGTTCTGAACTGTCAACATAAAAATGTTTGCAAGAAACATAAAAGCAGTCACAGTAGCAGGAGCAGTACTGAGATCATATTTGGATTTCTATTTGGACATTCTCATGTGCTGAGATCATAAAGTTAGAAAAGTATGTAACATTAATGGGCATTCTGCTACTCTTTAATAACTGTCTATTCTGGCTGTTAAATGAGATGAGATGAAATAGAGCTTTACATTACACCATGCAGCAATGTCTTTCCTTCAGGGTAGTTGTCACACAACTGTTAATAACTTGCAGTACCAGTACTGGTTAGGGAAGCAATGAGACCATGATCCATACTGCCTTCCAACAAGGCTACGTTTACAGCAGTGTTTCAAGCCAGTAGGAATCCATAGATTGAAAACTAGTTAGCATTCATAAGGCATTGAGTTCAAGCACTGCTAAGACTCCAGTTTCTTATAGAAAAACAACATGTACCCTCATTAGAGTTCCAGATAGTTTTAAGTTCTCTCCTCTTGGCAATACCTGTTTTGATAACAATGACATGCAGAGAATAGACACTAATCAAGGGGTGTGAAATGTCAGAGCTTGGTTAAGTTCATAGACTTACAAGAATAACCAACAGAAAGAGGGGGCATTCTACAGCTCCCAGAGTGCATGAAGACTCACCCTGGGATTCATTAACAGTCATGCAGGCACTGGGCTAAACTTGTACGATGTATGCACATTTGCATGATGATTAGCAGGGCTAATCAAATATGCATGCTGCTCATCATGCCAACACTTTTGGAAGCACCTTTTTGTGGCTAGCAACAGTGTTTGCAGCAAGGGAAAGGTGCTTGCAAGCATGAGAACAGAATATAAACAAAACAGCTTGCATACAGATAATGCTCAAAGACAAGCACATGCTGTAGCCCAGACATATTAAGGTGAAGTGCCAGGAAACAATACAGAAGGAGGGGAAGTGAAATGGGGGAACTGTATGCAAATTGTGCTATACTGCATAATTAATTAATGTGGCATAATTAGTTAATGTAGAAGGGGAAATGTGTAACGTGTACTTGCATACAACAGGCAAATGTGATGAAATGTATAGGAATCATTTCTGAAATAAATCCTGAAATACTGATGTAATGATAATACCACAGTTATGCAAATAAATAAAAATGGACATACTAATAAAGGATGTGATAGGGATATAAAGCTGCAGTCTAACAAAGGGACTGAAAATGTGATATACATGTTAATTAAATGCTGAGCTGAGATAACAGCAAGGACAGAAGATATTAGACTAGACTGGGATGAAATATAAATGCCTAGACTGCAGTTATTGCATATGAGATGAATATGAATTCATGCATGCAAACTGACATCACTTCTGTATTCTCCACCTCAACATATTCACAAGAACACAAGGACCTTACAGCTGTAATGTCAGGTACATCCGAAATGGACATGTTTTTGCAAAGAAGTGACAGTGGCATCCATTGGAAAGGGGCTCATCACCTATGAGCATGTAATAGACAAGCAAGTGTTGTATAGTTATATAAAGGCTAAATGATAATCTAATGACGCACAACATACGTAAGTGAGAAATGATTAGACAGATCAAATGATATGTCATGAGCTCATTTTTTCCATTGATGATTTGCAAACAACTCCGACATTGTTATACTGGGCATGTTGGATTTGAATTACAGGGAACAGTAACATAATAGCAATTCAACAGCAACAACACAATAGAAAGTGTTGTAACAAAGGACTATTCACAGTTACTAATAACCTGGCAGCATGCCATTACAGTAAGAAATGTTTATGGAATCACACATCTGCTATTAAACTGTATAGTATGACAAAAATAATTTCAGTAATAAAGACATGTCCAGACAAACGTGTAATACAGGACATAATTATCTTGTGAACAGGTAATACATGTGAGCAATGAATGACATAAGAAGGATTCACATCATGTAATTTTCAAACACATGCAAGGACAGATATCAGAGAGATGCATAACAATCATGGTCGCCACAGAAATATGCATATTGATCATGTTATGAAGAATACCCTTATAGGGCTTGCAGCACTTTCTCATCATATAAAGTGTTTAGATGAATTACCATGTAAGACAAGACCTGAAAAGGTGGCCCTCTGAGTGTGCCATAACTATCGTCTATGTGTAAGCCACTGTTATCTTACACATTTGTCTGACAGATAGATGTTATCAGATTCAAACTCCTACCTATTTTACAAAACTCTCTCCAGACCTCTGTATTGACTGAATGTGCAGCATCAGATAGCAACAGAGGCTGTCACAAATGACTGAAATGAATGTGTGCATTAACCTTTAACTCCTAGTGGGTGTGGCCTGAGCCTTTAAAAATGAAGTTACCACCTTACAATTCTAACAAATTCTCATTGACAGAGGTCAAATATCAATACACTTGGGTTTGCCATCATGTATGCTTCAAGATAAAATATTATGAAACCTTGTATGTAGCATGGTTTTGGAATTATTAATGCAAGTATGCACAAGTAATATTTGACGCCTAGAAGAGCAGTAGAAGGTAACTGCAGATGCACCTGGAGGCGTCACTCGGATGTAATGACAGGAGTTATGAACAGCTGGATTTAGCCAGAATGCTGGAAAGGTGCTACACATGTTACTGGCTACACAGTAGTGAGCAGTACAATCCCAATGCTTCTTTGACAAGGAAGCTGTTTTCATCATGTAGGACACATACTGTCTCAGAATTGAACCACAGTCTATCTGTGCAGGTAAGCTATTCAAGCACTACTCAGTGCACATGCCACAGGAGCCACAGGAATTCTTACAGCATGTCATGCCCTGAATAACCATTTCACTGCAATGGAATCACAACCAGGGATGATATATCACTGTCCAACATAAAATGGATGACAATAACTAGATGCAATGGTGTTTATGTAACATCCGTACATTCATATAATGGTACCCCTTTCAGGAATTAAACAGCAAGTTTTGTGACTCTACTGACTAATGATGTGGCTCATCCACACAGAAGTGTAGCTGGTTCAACTAGCACTATAAACCAGAATCCCACCTCCTCAGCTCTTCAAGTGAAGTGCAAAAACAAGCTACATTCTAATCAACTGGCATATTACAGTTAGACCCCCCCCCCCCCACAGGTCATCCACTGAAAAGAAAAAAAAATGGACATTCCTTCTACTGGCACACTAATCAGGTGGACAGATGCATGATATGTCCCCTCCCCTCCTGCTCCAGCCATTCAGGTAACATTTCTGTTCCCTGCCTCCAACCCTCTTTCTACATATTCCATTAAAAAATCTTTTAAACTACAACAATCAATTTACTACACATTTAGTAAACAGCTGCTACAGTTTATGACTTGCTTGCATTGAGAACTAAAGTTCTTGGGTTTTAGTTCTCCCCAATAAAATATCCAGTACTGGAACCCCCCCCCCAAACAGTATCAGTGACCACTCACCTGCCTATATAATTCATAAAACCACATCCCCTTAAACAGACATCAACTTAGAAACACTAAAATCTTATCACACTTTTGTCCCACAACCTTTAACAACACTTTAAAAAGCATTAAGTGGGATCCCTTAAAACTATTCTCCCTTGAAGAAGCAGTTGAATTTTTCAGTTCTACTTTCCTTAACATCTTATACAACCTCACTCCCCCTGGCTAAAATGCATAAAAGCCAGGCATGCCCCTTGGCTGACAATTGCAACCAAATAAAGCATGGCTTCTAGAGACAAAGCCTGGAAGCTTTGGCATATGCACAAAAATCCCTCTGATCTTCTAACCTATAGAAACCTTCACAACCAGGTAAAGTGCTTACCCCATGATTCAGCAAGCTCTGCACAGTGTGCAGGAATTGTGCAAGAGCTGCTGCAGGCAATATGGCCAATGTGCGATCCAGGAATGAGCTCCCAGGACGTGCACGAGCACTCCTGCACTATTCCTGCCTGAACACAGACCATGTATGCTAATTACCTCATTTGCTGGTGAAAACCATGCAAATGAGGTGAATTAGTGATCCCAGGAAGCAGGCATGCATCCGTGCAGGAATAGTGTAGACTGCAGAAATGTATTCAGCCAGTAGCTGAATACATTTCTGCAAACAACAAAACGGAGGCATGACAGCTCATAAAAAAGCATGTATTATAAGGGTTAGGCATGCCAATGGCCAAGTATATGGCCATAGGCATGAAAAATAGTTACAAAATTATAAAAAATAACTGTTTTTGGCCGATTTCGGCCATTTAAGCATAGGGCAGTGGTATGCAAACAGGATCGGCCTGAAAATAAGAAAAAAAGCTGGAAATAAGCTTTTAAACCAAAATCATAATTTTGCCATAATAGTCAATGGCATACATGACACAACAAGACAATGGAATAGTGGTTGCTAAGGGGGAAAGCTGAATGTCAGTTTTGTAACCATGCATTAGCAGTCAGTTCTATGCAAATGAGGTGAATGATACTGAATCACAGATTTCCTCTCAGTGCTAGCTTGCACCCAACCGTGTAGGTGCAATAACACTATGCTCTAAGCCTAAGAACTAGATGACCTCATGAGGGGGAGTGTCATGACTGCTGTAAGCTTATTGGAGCACAGTGGCCTGTGTTTGCCCTTAGCTACGCACAGCTAAAGAAGGGGTGTGTCTGAAGCTGCCTAGCAGTGTTTACATTGCCTAAACAGGTGTGCATGCCACGCACTGGGTTTTAAACAAAACAAAAAAAAACATGAAATAGCAGCACTGCTCACATCTGAGCACTGGGAATGCACAGCACACTTCGGGGTTTTAACAGGAAGGTAATGGGAAGGGAAAACAACATTAGGAAGGCAATCAAGGAGAACTAGCATAGCTGGCAGGTGAAATGTATCAGAATCAGCCAATTACACAGGTAGCAGCCCACCCCAGCCCAACACACCACTATAAACTATGCAAACACCTTTCACTCTGGTTTTTCCCACAAACTCTACTGCACACAAACGGGGAAATTTTACCTAACAAAACTAACAAAATGATAGGGGCTGCTGTCACTCTCATACATCAATATGTGGAAGAGGCTGAGAGTGGTGAGGATGAGAATGCTGACGGC